>NC_059273.1:3552500-3587500 GCF_017591435.1 Portunus trituberculatus
TATAATCATTACTTGTCATACTAAGTTCTAGTACTAAAATTTGAAATATTACTCTGAGTTTCCCATAGGTATCATAATTTGATATATTAAATGCTATCTCTAGATCCACTAAAGCACATTCAGAATGATCATACATTTTTAAAAAATACATAGTTCCAATATCCAGAAAATTACATCAACATACTAAATAACAAAGTAACAAATGCCATATGTTTCTTTCTCAATTTCTTTTATCAATAGATATTGATGAGGTAGATTTATATGCTGCAAAAGTCATGAACTACAACCAACAAATCCTTAACTTGGGATTCCTTTTTTTCTCAAACAGCAAGGACTGATTTCAAACATTAACTTCACTGCAACTATCTATATGTACTGTGTGTGTGTGTGTGTGTGTGTGTGTGTGTGTGTGTGTGTGTGTGTGTGTGTGTGTGTGTGTGTGTGTGTGTGTGTGTGTGTGTGTGTGTGTTCAAACCTATCCAAGCAAAGAAAAATATATTTTGATACAAAACTCAATGAAGCAATATCTGACATAACTTGAGCTATGCCATTTTGCTATTACATGCTCTCAGACAAAAATTGATGACTCAAGAATAAAAACACTTTGCTAGGAGTGCAAATAAATGATAAAAGAAACTACTCATAACTGTAGACTAGTGACTATGCAAAAAAATAAATAAATGAAATCATAACAAAATGAAAAAGTTACATGGCAAGAATGTTTAAACAAAAACATACAAAATTTATAATGGGTTACTCGATTACATTACTATGCTTCACTCTTTAATTTCATATTTCAATTAATTTCTAGGTGTGTGTGTGTGTGTGTGTGTGTGTGTGTGTGTGTGTGTGTGTGTGTATACAGAAGGTAATTAAATAGAAAGTTTGCTTACTTACCATTGGTGAGCTGCAATGTTTCCACTACCCTAGGATGGAAGCAACTTTGTTTCAGGAGTTATGCAGTATTTTTTTTTTACTTTATATATTACTGATATACTCCTCCAAAACAACTATCTATTAGTTATTACTCAACCAACAAATACTGTACAAAGCTAGAATGTTGGAATAAGAAAATATTAATGGATATGTAAATAATCATGGATAACCCACAAAAAATGTTTGTCTGCTTTACAAGGAACCTGGTTAGGGATGTAGACAACCAAGTGACCACTGTACCCACTGCTAACTCTACTAAAAACAAATGCAACACCTCAAATTACAGCTTTCTTTGTTATTTCATTCCCCTAAAATAGTTAATGTTACTACTGCCTGACCATTCTAGATATGAATACTTGTCTAATTTTCTTCCCTACTTTCTTCTGCTCAAATTATAAATATCAAGATATGCCACTCCAAACACAGTATGTAGCTATTACATCGTCATAATAGAAATGCAGTCACACAAATATCAGCATTCTTACCATTCAAACCATGAAAAATGTTGTTTTCTATCCTGTGTTTAGGAATTGATGAGAATACCAGTGAAACAGTAAAACTTTGTTACTTTGGAACACCTGAGAGTCTAACTCTTTCATACCACAACATTTGAATTACCTAAATTTTGCAAATTTGTCACACTGCCATAATTATTGAATTCATGGTTGTACGATCATTCTAAATATTTTCATTATATATATATATATATATATATATATATATATATATATATATAAACTTCTCTTTGTTAATTTAGCTACATAAAAATGACCTCTTGATAATATGTCATGGATGAGAGCTTTCCATGCAGTAAGGTTACAATTTACTGATTTTCCCCTAGTTAGTTAAGATCCACAACAAAAAATGTGGTACACTGTAACAATGCTCTGTAACATTTCAGAAGTTGACAAATCCATTTGGCTGCATGAGTACATACAGCATCAAGTTTTACATAATCTGAAAATCATGAAGCCTGTAACTTAATGCACCCAGTGTTAATGCCATAGATTTATGGCATCTCATGTATCTGTGTCCATTGCTACCACCACCAATTTACACCAGCTTTAAAAAAATTCTAGAATGTTTATTAGCTACATAAATACTAACAAAAAACACAAAGTGCATATTCCAAGTTGTCTAACACCAACCTGCAGGAAACAAGCCTGATACATCACTATTCTTGCAACACTCGAGACTGCAGTCACCAAAACTCAAGATATAATTATTAGCAACATCCTTCCCATCAATGCTGCAGCATTTAGCAGCAGGTATCCCCATGGCTTGCCACCAAAAGACAACCAAAAACCAATACCACCATCTTAACAAGAGAAAAAGACATAACATAACTAAGAATGACTTAAGCACTAAACAAATATCAACACAATGAAGCCAACCTACGACTTCTTTCAGGGGCAAGTTTACTATCACACCACTGAGTCCAAGCAGCATTGGAATGGAGACATTGATTCCATGTGCTAATTGGCTCATCAGCTTCCACCAATCTACACAAGCTACCAGCATCCCCACACATCTATGCTACCTAAGAAAGTGCCCATCTCCTTAATTCACTTCTGAAGCTCATTAAGTAAAGACTGAAAGGTGTCTACAAAATAAAGGGACATTGCTAATTTCCTAAAAAATTATAGACCTTAAAAAGCTACCTTGTATGGCAAGCAGCATTCAGTTGCATCCAAATTGAAAAGTGTCTTATAATAAAAGTCAATAATTCAGTTGTCACAGTTGAATTCAATCAAAAATGTATCTAGCATACCCTTCTCCCAAATCTTTTGTGTGTGTGTGTGTGTGTGTGTATTTACCTAATTGTAGTTTTACAGGGCCTGGGCTTTATGCTTGTGTGGCTCTGTCTCCATATCTACACTTATCCAGTTTCTCTTTAAAACTATGCACACTCATTGCTGACACCACTTCCTCCCTTAAACTGTTCCAAGTCTCAACACATCTTTGCAGGAAACTATATTTTTTAACATCTCTCAGACATCTTCCCTTCCTCAGTTTCTTACTATGTGATCTTGTGCTTCTAATGTCATATTCTTCTGTCAGGATTAGTTTCTCAGTATCCACTTGGTCCATTCCGTTAATCAATTTATAAACTTGTGTGTGTGTGTGTGTGTGTGTATACTGTTCATCAATTTTTCTTTTCCTTTTTTTTCTATTTATACACATAGGTATTCATACTCTACGGTTTGTTGACCAGAATTCCATATCTTATAGATCTTGTGAATGCACTTTCTAATACGAGTGTTAACAATAACTTTTCATAAACTTTAGAGCATTATAAGCGACTAAATATTATCGTCCTATTTTCTTTCATACTAGGTGCAGATGTACATTCAATACATTGTGGTTTATAACATTCAATAAAACATGACATCACAAATTAATTACACCTACAAGAGCATTCTTATTTAAGCAACATAAGATATTACAATAAAAAAACCCAAAAAACAAAACAAAGCAAAGTGACTCACCAGCAGGATGGGTCTGGTAGGGTGAATGTGCAAGGGAGACAGGTTGACTCACTCCCAGCTGAGGACCAACAGGAGCAATGCCAGCTCTTGAGCCCGAGATCAACACCATACCTTGCGCCTGTGAGGCAACAGAGGTTTTGGCAACCCCTGTTACAGTAAGGGGCTTAATAACACCACCTGCATCCGATGTTGCTGATGCTCCTGTGGACGGAACCATCCTGACACTCCCAGCCGAGGAGACAGGGGTCACAGTTAGCTGCTTGGCAGCTGGGTCTGTTGGCACCAGCAGATTGTTGGGCAGTATCAGCTTCCCATCAGGAGTAAGTGATGGCACTAAATACTGGACATGTGTGGGCTGACTTGATCCAACTGACACCCCTTTAGTTATGCCAGGCTGAGAACCAACTGGTACAGCTGGAGTTGTTTTAACCATTACATTGGTAACTTGCATTGGGGAGTTGCCCCCTGGAGCCACAAGGGCACCTCCCTTAACCCCAGTGTTTAATAAGGCATAATGTCCATTTGACATCAAAATGGCAGCTTTTGGAATGGTTCCAACCGAAGTAGTAGGAGTGGCACACATGGAGGTAATGATCCCAGAGGAATAAACTTGATGATTACTGCTAGGAATGACCTGTGTTCCTGCTGGCAGAGTAACACCAGTGCCACCACCAGCACTGTTTTTCACTGTCTCATTTTTATTTGTGCGTAAACTAACTGGAGTGTCTACTAAGACAGGTTTCCTTTCTTGTGTTGTTACAGTAAGATTGTGAAATGATTTTATGTGATTAGTTTTCATGACAGTTCTCTGGCCAGCTGGAGAGGACAAATTGCTGATTATCTTTATGTTTGGCCCATAATTGGCACTGGACACTGGCACTGCCTTCTCACTCTCTTGCTGAATAACATTGTTGTCGGACACATTCCGTACTTTGGGAGATGGAGGCATTGACCTGTCAATGATACATTCATGAATGAATCATATTTCTTTAACATGTATGTCTTCCATTCTATGCTTCATTTCAACATTCATACTAAACTCTTCCTGCTAATATTCTCTAAGTATAAAAATCTGACAGTGAAATAATGTCTTAAGCATAGGTTCATAAGTTACTTTACAAATCATATAACATAAAAAATTACAGGATTAATGATAAGGCAAGCCAATCAAGTTTGTAAAAAAGGGAATCTTTCAAGAGAAGTGGCCATTGTTTTTATCTCCTCTCTGTGCACACCTACATTATCAGCCTTTAGATAGCAAACACACGCAACTATACACAGAGCCTTTCAAAATACAAAGAGAGGATGGAAATAGAGTGAGGTCCCATGAAACTTTTTACTTGATTCCACACCAATGATTCTTTTAAATTACAGAAAAACTCATAACATTCACACACATTACCACTTTTTTTTAGAAGAAATTAAACAACCCAGGAAAATATACTACAGATTTATATAATTTCTAATGTGATTAAAGGAATTTTTTTCTTTAATAACTTGAAAACTGAATTTATTTTCTCTTCATTAAATATAATATTTTGAGAATTTGAAACTTTGTATACAAGTAATCCTTTCTAACTATACAAAAGTGATGGAGATATTAAAATCTGATACAATAAAATTTGAATCATAAATCCACAACATTTGGTGGTGTACCTAGCGGATAAGGTGATGAGCGTGGAATCAGGCAGACAACCACATGTAGGTTCGAACACCACCACATACCGCTTTGAAGGTATGCCATTTATTGAGTGGTTTAAAGTTACCTACATGTCACCATGATACCCAGTTCTAGGTGGTTACACCAAAGATGCACTTGGGTAGTGATATAGGTACTAATATGGGTACCACTATAAATAAAATTGCCTGCGCCACTAATGGGCTAAAGCTGAACAGCACTTCCCACATAAACTCCTCAAGTATGCCTGCAGGCACTATAGGCCATAACATTAAAAAAAAATATATAAAAAAAAATAAAAAAAAAATAAATAGAAAAAATAAATATTTTTTTTTAAAGAATTCAAAGAAGTCCTGCTAAGGACAAAATTTACAACATACCTGAAGGCACTGCCTGTAGACTGCAAAGTGGTAGTGGTGGGTATATGAAGGGTGGGTGTGGAGGGTAGATGAAGTGGGGATGGTTTTCCTCCAGTGTGGAGTTGATCAGCACCAAACTGAGCTGTTCCAGTTGGCCCATACAACGTTACTACTTCTTCTGATGATACTTGTGGTCTGAGAGAGAGAGAGAGAGAGAGAGAGAGAGAGAGAGAGAGAGAGAGAGAGAGAGAGAGAGAGAGAGAGAGAGAGAGATTCATTATTGAAATCATAACAAAATAAAATGACAAAGTAATAGGCTATAAAATTCTTGTGTATACTATCATAGCACTTGATGAAAAAACTCAAGAATGTTCGTGAATGACTGAGCAAAGAGTAACTTACCTAAGCAGTACATTTATAAGCAAAGTCCCTTATGATAAATTCAGTATCAATTTCCTTTACAAGAAACAATATCAGATGAAAATTAGAGATAAGCACAATGATAACAGAAATATAGTTAATTTTGTAAAATGGCTCTAAATATTTTTTCTTGTACTTTTCCTTTTTTTTCCAAAACCTGCATAGTATTTTCCTTGGCATTTCAATATTATCATTATCAAGAATAAGCTCACCAATTATCTGATCTTCATTGCCAATATACAATTTTTGTAATTCATCCACTCATCTTCATCTCTTCCTTATCCATGTTATCAGTCCATTCCTTTTTTCTTAAAGTAAACCACTGGTGGTAAACAAAGCTTTCATACAAGTACTACCTGGTGTACATGGCTGCTGGGAAAAACACAAAGTGATCTTATCCCAGCCCCTTCAAAAGACTACGAGTGAGCCTCAGTCTCACCTCAAACAGTCATGTACCTCTAGCAGCACTTGCATAAAAGTTTTGATGGCCTGCAACAGCTTGGTTCATGAAAAAGGGACTGAGAGCTTGAAAAACTTAGATTTAAAAAAGTCTTGAACGAAATGTTTTTTTTTTCAAAAGAGTGGTAGATGAATGAAAAACACTTGGGTATGTTTCATACAGGTTCTGCCTTGTAGTTCTGATGGCTTTTTGCAGCTTCCCTTATTTTATGTTCTAAATGTTCTAAGTCACAAAGCCTGTATAACAGAAATTAGCATCAGTTTATTGGTGAGCTCCATTTTGACCACAATAAGCCTAAAAACAACAAAAACACTATACAGCTTAAGAGAAAAAAAAAAAAAAAAAAAATATATATATATATATATATATATATATATATATATATATATATATATATATATATATATATATATATATATATATATATATATATATATATATATATATATATATATGAACTGGAAAACATCAAGACCTTCAACCAAAACCAGAATCAACAATCTTTCTAAGCATTATGTTATTACCTATAAAGTAATAATTACTGGGCAGATAATGCTGAGTTTGGTCTGGCTTTACTCAGTTTTATCAAATATGATGACAACTTTAAAAATATTTGCAGAAATCACCTGTTTGGACAATCCTTAAAATTGAATGTTTTTTGTCTTGTTGATTTATGTGAAATTGAGACTCACAAAGGTTTTAATTTTAATATAGATCTATTCCTTTCCCACACTTAGCCTGATCCAATGATCAGACCAGATGATGGAGTGTATCCTGCTGAGAACAGGGAGGAAACATCTCCATTCATAAATTCTCAACTGCTCTACATTAATCCCTAAGGCTGCTTGAGTGGTGAAACAGCTCACCAAAATAATAAAAGTTAGAAATATGCAAGTGATCTATTTCGGATACATTAATGCATATTTTATGATTTCTTATACACAGTTCACTTTCCTTGATCATTGTTCCATCAACAAATACAACTATCAGACAAAAAAAATTAAATACATGCTAAAAATCTTACCTTCCCTTGATGGCCTTGGGCTTGTACTTTACATCTCCCCCACCTGAAGGAGAATAAGGTCTTCGTAATCGTTCGTTGGCTTCTGAATCACTTTGGTTTTCTGAATCAGAATCTCCAACATGTTCTTTGCAAGCTAAATCTATTTCATGACTTGAGTCTGTGAATAAACCATGATGAAATTTATTAAATCATGAGTCTAATCAAGTCATCAACAATTTTACATAAGTAAATCAAAATTCCTTATTAGGCAATGCCTTAAAATAACTAAGAAAAAATTGCTACGTTAAATTAACCACTGAACATGTTGTTGACAAGTCTTCGCAGACTTCCCCTCCTAACCTCATCCCCACTTGCCTGCCTTGTTGGTTGAACCATCATTGTTGCCTTCTGTTGTGCCATCTTCACAAATTACCATTTTGTTGTCATCATCTGACACTGAACCTACTGTGTCTCTCCTTGAACCAGCTTGAACACCATTACCAGGCACAAGAAATTGCTTGTTAACCTGAAAATTGAAAATCATAAGAAAACATTTAATATCCCAGCTGAGATGACAATATACAGTCAAGTAATGTCTTCCTTTAGTAACGTAGAGTGAATATTAAAAGCAGATACAAAATTGTGAAGTGATAGATGTTTAAGAATGTTCCTGTTAAGGACAGATACAAAATCTTTAGCAAGGTAGGAAATTAAAGCAATAGGGAAAAAGTTTGGAGAATCGGAATGGTCATCCATTTTAGAAACAGACTAAATAGTATAGGTAAATTTTAACCAGGAAGGAAAAAGTAGATGTTGATAGAGAGGTGGCACAGTTTCAGAGAACAATGGGAAGGATCCCATCAGATCCACACAACTGGAATTTCAAGGACTAAGGGTATAGAAGACATGGAAAAATATCTATAGGAAGAATCTTAAAAGGAAGTGTGAAATAGTTAAAGGATTGGGGAGAGGAAGAACAAACCCTGAATCATCCAAGAGGAGTTAAATCTAGAAAGATTTTTATATTTTCTATTGAAGGAGTTTTTAGCTTTGTCTCAGTTTCCTATTTTCAAGGGAAGGTTTGAACAGTATATAGATAGATTAATGTCCATAAAAGCTGATAATAAAGTTCATAATAAGCATTTGATAGTTGATGTAGATAAGGTAATGCACACAATCATCTCCCAGAACAGACATTTACCCAAAGCACTTCTTAAATTGAATACAAAAACATGTATTACCATGCCACATCATGTCACAAATGTGTAGTCAATTTTCATATTTAACCTATTTTCATACTCAGTAAAGTCTGAATAATATATGAACAAGTAGTATGCTTACCATATTGTTGGCAGTAACAGAAGGATGTGATATAGTCAGTTGGGTTCCTGCAGCAGACACTTGTATAGTCCTACTGGTGCTGCCAGTCTGCAATCCTGAGGCGTCAGATACATTCGTGTTTACACCTGGAGCAAGGGGTGTTCCACTATTGTTTGGACCTCCTGGGGTGAGGACTTGTCCACTGTTGGGGCCTCCAGGAGTCAGAGGCATGTTATCCACACTCTGAGCCCCTGGAGGACCATCACCTTTGTTAGAGCTGGTGGAAGACTTTCGGCGGTCTTTGCTGCACCACTTCCAGTCTGGGTGGGCTCGGTAGTGATGCTCCTTGATCTGTGTGTATAAAAAAATTGTGAGGAACGTGTAATGCTATCATGATATATCACAAAAAATAGAGAAACTAAACCACAAGAATTTTCTAAAGGAGTTTAAGACCAATTTCAGAGCAAGTAATGCTAAACCCCATAAAGCAGAATATCTTGGATAATACAAAAGAAAAAAAATGGAACAGACAGGTATTAATTGGAGAACTATTAGATAATAAAGACCCTGATAGTAAATATTTCTTATAAAAGTCAGATCAAAGAAAATCAATCATAATAATGAATGATAGATTATAAAAAAACAGAAAGATACATAATAGGCTGAAGAAACAATAGCAATAGTAATAGAATAATTTCATTCTACACAGACCTCTGATGCTAAACTGTGATACTTCTGTTTCTCCTCAGGGCCAAGAGCATACCACCACTCTCCCAAGATCTTGGACACTGTTCTGTTGTCTTGGTTAGGATAACGCTGGTGCACCAGCGGGCGATGCCGCTTACTAAAGATCATAAAAGCATTCATTGGCCGTCTTATGTGCTCCTTGTCTCCTTTTGCCTGGAAAAAATAAGTATTTTTCTTACCTTCTTTTAAGACTTTTATCACCAAAATTAGTGTAAATACAATAGCTGCCACAGATTTTTTTCTTAGTATAACAAACAAGCATTTCCTCTACAGCCCTCTTCTTTCACACAAAACTACATGAACACCTTTCACTTAAAATCTATATCAAATATGGCACTTCCTATACAAGCCTCAGAATCCCCATTTAGGAAAGGGACTACAAATGTCCTTATGTTTTTCTGCCACCAAACCTAAGTGCCCCTCACTTATCAGTTACCTGCCATGCTATCATTCTCTATGACAGTTAATACATTTATTGTTCAATAACTAACATTTTAAAAATTTACTATAGACTTTACCTTTCGTGGACTCTTGGGTTCCTCCTTGCCAGAGAAGGAGCCCAGAGAACGTGTCCTGCCTTTGTTGTCTGTGGTGGCAGCAGTGGAGCCATCCTGTTCAGAGACAAACACCTCATCATCATCTGCAGAGAAATCAAACTCCACATCCTGACCACATGACTCTCGGCGTGGCTGTCCTCCTTCACATGCCCGGCCATCACTTGTGCTCATTGTAGGACCTTTCCCGTTAACAGTTATATCCCCATTAACGGTTGGTTTCACATCAGTTTGACTTTTCACTTGCTGCTGTCCAGATACAGTTTTATTTGGGGTTGTTATGAATGGAACAAGCTGACTCCAGTGATAGGTTTGTTGGCCCTGTTGCTGTTGCTGATTGTCCCACTTGGCTTCCACAGTGATCTCTTCTTTGGATCCCTGTGTGTGAATGACCACATGTTCAGAGGCACCAGCTGCTCCATGTCCCCGAGGCTGGGTGGTTATGATGACAGCACCCCCATTTGTAGTGAAGGGTGAGGCTAATGCAGTAAGTTCTGACTTCACCTGGTTGAGGACATTATTCTTGTCATCATGACCCTCTTGTTTGATTGCACCACTGGTAAAAGTAGCATTCTCAGAGATGGCTATCATTCCATCCCTAACTGCTGCACTGTTGGCACGTAAAAGTAATCCCTCTTGTTCTCCATTGTTTTCCTCTGTGTTTTGTTCACCACTTGAATTCATATTTTCTTCCACCACAATGGACTGATCACCACTAAACCCCGAATTATCTAATGGGTGAAACCTATTGGAGAGATCTTGTGGTTGGGAGTCAGTGTTAGCTTTGGCAGTGGTGGGCACAGATGAAGTAAGAACCTTCTCCAAAATGGCTACAGTAGACTGACTATTAGCTGAGGTGACAGTCACACCAGGTGCCAAGACCCTGGAGGTATGACCATGATGTGAGACTACTACCTGATTGTTGATACTGATCCCACGGGAAAGATTGTGAATATACCGTCGGTCCTGGATGACTGACTCTGGGGTTTGGTGAGTTGCTATATCTTGTGGGTTGGTGATGCCTACAGGCTGGCCCATGGGCACACCCTGGCCGGGAGAGGCACGGATCACACTCGTGCCACCTGCCACATGTGCCATGGATGGCATTTTGGTCACTGGACGAAGCAGCTCAGGCCTGTAGATTCAAAAGTATAGTTAAGCAAGTTTACTTAAGTTAGACCAAATAGTAACTATCTAAACAAAATAGTAATAAATAAAGGATAATTAATTTACAACAAAGAACACTTGCAAGCTTCAAATAAAAGATTTTTTTTTTTTTTTTTTTAAGACGAAAAGGTTCCACGACTAAAATACAGTAAGGTACGCAACAACACATAGTTGTTATAATGAACAACTAAAATAACATGCTGAAATTTCAATAAATATTTCATCAGAATAACAAACCAAAATTGGCACAATGAACTCGCTTCTTGTGTGAGTACAGGAATTTTAATGAAAATTTAATGGAAATGCTCATCTATCTGCTACCTGTCACTTCCTCCTGTTTTCCCTCCCTCTCCCTTCTTTTGTCTTCTCTTAAACCATCCCTTTGTTTAGGGATCAGCACCTCAGTGGACTTTTTTTTTTTTTTTATTACAGTTTTGATGCCCTTGGTCGGTGCCATCCACAGGGGAAAAAAGATATCATGTTTGTTGTTGTATATCCTACTAAACAACACATACGATCACTTTGGTGGGAAGAGATTTGCAAGTATTTCCTTGATCTTATAATTACTATGTTCCCGTAACCATGAATTTTTAAGCTGTCTCTTTTTATCCAAATTAAGAGAAAAGGTAAAATTTTTCTTATTCCTTTTAAGTGAAAATGGTTATATACTGATAAAATAATAAATATACAAAAGAAACCATTAATTCTTCACACTAGAATTAAACTCTGACTATGATGACTAGATTACTCAATCAATTCAACTCATAAGAATCAAGAATCCATAAACAGCAGGAATACTGCTATAAAAGAACCATCCACCATCAAAATCAGCATTAATTTTGTGTCTAATAAATATTTGTGTCAGAAGAATGTTACCTAATAATGTGTCTCTGTGGCAGGAGAGGTGCTGGATGCCTGCTGATATCATGAGTAGTCCAGGGGCGCCCAGTGGGAGAGGTGAGAGGGGCACCTGGCTGTGATATTGGCATGAACACATTTGCTTTGGGACCCACTGTCACAGGGCTCTGGATGGCTTGTGGGGAAATTGTAGGGGAAAAGCAGCCAGCTGGTGTTGTTGATCTTGAGGAATTGCTCAGAGTCACTGTGAAGATAGAGTGCAATGGAAGAGCACAGTTTTTCCAAACACATTCTTTCTCTACTTCAATAAAGGACTGAATAATTTGGCCTGTAAGATCCAAGTCTCTTTACAAATAAAAAATTTCTTATACAGAAAAATAAATTGATCATTTCATAAGTACTGGCTATCAAAATAAAATGTGCTGATAAAATATCTAAATTCTATTCCACTACTTTTATTCAAATTAACCACTACAACTGAGATGTCCTTAAACATCCTCCAGCAGTGTGCAATATACATTTATAATTGCCTGCTAAGTACAAATTTTTTATCAAAATAACTATACCCTTACTTAGCATGTTGGCAGCTTCTGTCTCATCCTGGGAGCGAGGTGCTGTGAGTTGGAAGTTGGGGGAGGTATCTGAGTCACAAGACCTATCTTCCCATACACCCTCCATGATAGGAGTGTCTTTCCTGTGGGACAAGAAAGGTATTCATAAAACATATTATCACAATGAAAAATTATTTAGATAATTTTCTCACCGGCACAGATCGAAAATGTACTGCAATGAGAAAGAGTCAAGTACAAGATATCAAAGGGGAGCTCAACGCATACGGTATGGGCTTATAGACAGAACTTTCCATAAATCAGGAGGACATCCTCTTCAAAGGGATTAATTGAAACAAAATATCTAGAGGCATACATTTAAAAGTGCTCCATAACATGTTATCTTATGGTCCTTTAATGGTGGAAAAATAAAAATCTTTATACTAAACATAGTCATAGAGAAAAAGATTGTCCACAGTCCTGTATTTACCCTGGAGTGAAGGTGATGGAGGAACTGCGTAGCCTCTTGCCATACATGGACAAGTGCCGTGAACAGTAGCCCTGCCTTTGACTCTCCTTGCTGCATCCGTCTTTCCCACATAACCGCCGCCACTGCTTCCCATTGAATTTTTTCCTAATACCATTTGGTGTTGTCACAACCTCTCCTTTCTTATATTTCAATGGAGTGGCAGTTCCTGACCTGCAGTAGAGCAGACTATTAATGAAACATCATGTACCTGTTTAATTTCAACAAAAATATGAGATAGTAAGGAAATAAGTAGCGTGCTAGAACAAAGTTTTACCTTGGAGTCACAGGTGTTGAGCGAGGAGTAGTAGTACCAATGCTTCCTTGTTCTATTAAGCTTGACGTGGAACCTCTGCTATGCATTGAGGCACGCTTAGGATCAGTCGTATACTTGCTTCCTAATGCACCTGGAGTCAGTGACAAGGAGCGATGGTTGCCACTATAATGGCCTGAAATAAAATTACCATCTAGTAACTGTAAACAATGTTGCAAAAGGAGGGATGCCAGTTGGGTAATAGCACATAATATGAGGATAATAATAAATTCTATAACTAAAAGCTTAATCATACAGTCATAGGTATAAAATTTTAGAAGACTATAAGATCATGTGCTCACCATGTGTGAAATTTTTTACTTTAAACAACTTCAATATTTCATAAGATTCAGGTTTAATAGTGAAAAGCATTTGATTTGCTTCCTAGTTCAATGAAATTGATCCATTATGTTCTTTCTTGGGTGTACTTAATGAAATATATTTGACAGCACTATTTTTTTCTTTTCTGGAAATATCTAATTTACAGATAGAGATGCAGCTGCTTCTATGTCTGATTGAATATGTTAAATCTATACACCATATCGATTTCATTAGCTGTAACTAATTCACTCAGTATTTCATGTAGGCAAACTAATTCATATCTTGAATAGCTGTTGTTGTTAAATTTATTATCTACATATACATTAATGTATATAAAAACTTATCATATAAACCACTAAAAAATATACACACCATAACTGTGTTCCTTTTCTTTAGTCCACTACGCAACTTGATGATGAAACCCTACAAATACTGATATTAATCTGATGGTTTACTGCCAATTACATCCATTTCACTGCCTCTTCTTCCTTATAAGGAATGCCTGTATAATTTTGTGCAAGAAAAGCACTTTAGGCAAAATACACAGTGATAAGGCCCACAACACCAAGAATTTATTTATATAACTTAGTTATTGTTTATGGCTGATTGTTAAGTAGAACTAATTTAGTACATATATCCCATAGCTTTTGACTGTTTATTTTTTTAAAATGGGCACAATGAGATCAGGGGAGTGGCTATGCAACTCCATATTTCATTGATCTACCCACCTACCTACATATGCACATGCCAATACTCTTGGCACCCCCTCTCTATTGATTAGCTATATCACTAATATGGCCACTGGCAATCAAGAGAAAAGGATCAAAAAGAAAAATTATAATTGACAAACTATTATGTATTTAACAAATATAGCATAATAATGTATTCAATATTGATGTGTTAAATGCCAAGCACTGATTCTAAGGGCACAAGTGTAAGGAAGACATAAGCAAATGAATGAAATACAACTCCCTTGCTGACAAACTCAAATGGACATAGCCATACTTTTTAGGGTAAATTTCAAAACTTATCTACATCACATAAAATGAATATGCTTGTGTCCTGCTTGAGGCCAGAGCAGCTAATGCCTTCAGTCTTTATATGGCAATTCAGATTCTTCTATTTTTCTATTGTCTACGCTTCAGTGACAATTATACACGAAAGTTGGTGAGTCAAGTGCAGAGGGTAAAAGCCTCATCTTGCTCTCCTCACCAATATACATATACTATTCAACTTCCAAATTTTTATTAATTTAATGAAACTAAGATGAATATATTTGTTTGATTGGGGAGAGTCATTCTTTGAAAAACTAACTCCCCTAAGGATCATGAACACAAGCATACGAGGGAACAGATTGCAGCAAGACAACTTTTAACTCACATATAAGAACCAGGATTATATAAACACTGATCAAGGGATTTATTCCTTGCTCTGAGTCATCAGTCCATTATGGAATTATATAAATATAGATATATTTCACAGAAATATGATGATCATCAACTACAGATACAAAATAGCATACATATTAAGTGTACATATGCAGGACAGTATTCAGGATACCGTGATTTAATGGATGTTGGTAATAAGTACCATAGGTCCTGCTCTTCTAAATAGTCAGCAGTGTTTGATATTCACAAGTGAATTCTAATCAAAATTTTCATAGGTACCATGCATTTGTTTCAAATTTACAAAACAGAATATCACATCATTCAGCTTAAATACAAACTATTCTTGGGAGAACAAAGAATGGTGAGTCTCACATGGAGTCCCTTTTCTGGGCGGCAAAGTGAGCCAACAGACTCCCCAATAAGCCTGTCACTTGAGTGAAAATATCACTAATGCCTCTACCATACCATCAGTTTAATTCACTTGAATGGCAAAAAGCAAAGTAGCTACACTCATTAAATCAGAAATTTCCCAAGACTTGCCATACTCCTACTATACCTTCTTATATGTTGTAGGAATCTTAGAATCTTAGATATCGCCCATAATGTATTGAATATCTCAACTCAAAGCAATCATGCTACAGTCAAATATTTAAATAACATATATGTACTATTAACAAGTTATGTAAAAAATATTCATAGCTGCACATTTAATATAATTAGTAATGGATATTCATGGTATGAATGCATGCCATAACATAATTATTGCAACAGCCTTTGTGGCAAGCGCCATGCAAACCTTTCATTCGTTCATACTTACCATTTACTATCACTGTAACTAATATAAGGATAATTCACTTACCACCTTCAGTAGGAAAAGTGATGTCCTCTCTTCTCAGGTCATCATCACTGTCATAGTCATCTATTGGTCGTCTTCGTTGCTCTTCTGACCCTGAGCTGAAGCCAGCAGAGCCGGACTGTCCACTGAGGGGAGTCATGGCAACACTGCCTGGAGATGTTACATGGTTTGGCGGAGTAATGGTGCCATAAGCAGTCGACCCCATAGGATAAGAAGGAGCACTGGGAACAAGATGAGAGCCAGGGGTCTCCTGGAAGCCAGGAGATATGTAACCAACAGGCTTGTGGGAGAAGTGATGGGAAGTAGAAGAGAGAAGTGATGACTGTCCATGTGGTTCCAAATCTTCCCACCAAGGTGGCTGGAGTAACCGCAGGTGGGGCCTCTGAATCCAATGGTCATTACTGACTCCAGATCCTTGCCCATTAGTCTCTCCACTAATACGTACCAGGTACTGGGTGGTTGGGGAGCCCTGCCTCTCATACACTACTCCCTCAGCAAACATTTGCTGTTCTTTGTCCAAGCGCACAACTACTCTTGCACCACCCTCAAGTTGCTTTGCAGATGGAACAGCGTCACTTATTACATCAAATTTTCCAGTTGTAAAAACACTACTGTACAAGAGATCACCAATTGATTCTGCATCAATCCTCACAACAAGATCACAAGCATTTTTAACACTGACAATCACTGCTGGGTAATAGTGCAGACCCCTCTTGGCAAGTACCCGGTGTCCTCGCCACTCATTAAGATCAACAGGTGCTCTAGCCACACCCTGCTGTGACGACCACATCTCTGGGGTCCGAGGCACTTCCCCCCCCTCACGAGTCTCACCAGAAATGTGATGAGATGGCAGAGTTGCCTGAGCTGCAACATCCACAACACTCTTATACCCTGTATATTTTGAGCCTGACGATTGGGACAGATGAACACTGGAGCCCTGTGTCACCCCAGGCTGTGCATGGGCTGCTGGAGGCACCAAATGAGTCAGGGATAGAGTGTGTTGACTTGCACTGCCAACCTGGTGCTGCAGCTGCTGACCTTGTGATACTGATTGAGGCAAGTTCTGGTGATGCGATTGCTGCACATGCTGCTGCTGTATTTGTATCTGCTGTGAATGATGTTGCTGATGCAAGGACTGTTGACCCTGGTGATGGGTTGACTGAAGATGAGACTGTTGGAGCTGCTGTTGTGACTGGTGATGTGAGAGTGGATTTTGCTGCTGATGTTGATGTGACTGTTGCTGCTGCTGGTGTGCCTGTTGCTGTTGATGCTGATGTGATGCTTGCTGTTGGTGTTGATGAGTTTGATGCTGGTGTGTATGCTGTTGTTGCTGCTGCTGCTGCTGATGGGCAAGTTGGGGTTGCTGCTGATGTTGTTGTTGCTGCTGTTGCTGTTGTTGATGTTGCTGCTGTTGTTGTTGCTGTTGCTGCTGCTGCTGCTGCTGTTGTTGTTGTTGTTGTTGTTGTTGTTGTTGTTGTTGTTGTTGCTGCTGCTGTCTTTGCTGTTGTACTTTCTGCCGCTGATGTTGAAGTTGCAGCTGCTGTGATGTGAGGGGCAACTGATAATGTGGAACAGTAACAATGGCCTGCTGCTGAGAGATAGCAATGTGTGCTGCAACTGTGGCAGTGTGAGAGATGGAAGGAGTCTGTGATATCGATGAATGATGCTTTAGTTGATTTGAGGTAAGGGGATGGGAACTGCGCTGAGAAGCCACATTATTATGGGCCACTGGAGGATGTGACACTGCTGTAAGGCTGGTGCTTGTCATGTTGACGGGCTGGGTGGGAACAGGAGAAACAGCCGGTCTATGTTTTTCCATACCATTTTTATTACTTATTCCATTTCTGCCTCCTTCACTGTCATTATCCCCACTACTTCGACTTCCACTTCCAGCATTCACCCTGAGGTCTTGTGGCTTACTTTCTGATGAATTTGTAGTTTCAGCAGGGGTGGATGCCATCTGGGTGTTTACTGTGTCTGGTGCAGACAATGATGGACTTCTAGTGATACTTGCTGCACTCACTATAGGACTTGTAACAGAGGTACTGATGGACGGGCCTCGCACCGGGGTTGATGGCAAAACCACCAGCCCAGTACTGGAAGTGGCAGTGGTTGTTGCTGGTGTTACAGATGTACTTCCTGGACCAATCACTGGTTTTGGCCCTCCATTCATGTCCTCCAGTTCAGCTGGATCAAATTTCCGCTTTTTGGGTAACTTGCACACATCATGAACTGGCTGCTTCTCCTCTTTTGATGAGGTGGAGCATGATCCAGATCCTCCAGTCGCTACAGGACCAGACACCCTGCTGGAATTGGCGGTAGCAACACGTGGGGCACGAGTCACTGTGGCAGCCGGCATCTTTGAGTTTGAAGTATGACTCTGGCTGGTCACCACAGTAGATTCCTCCCCACTAACTACATGGGGTGCTCCCTCACCAGGGCCACTCTGGTCATCCCCTCTGCCTCCTACTACGGCATCCTTGCGCACCTTCCCTGGACTCTGGCTCTCACCCTCCTTTTTGCCATGAGGAGGGCCATTCCCTGAAGAAGCATTAACTTGAGTAGATTGCTGAGTAGCAAGGTCTCCCTCCTTCCGGGCAGCGGTCCTGGCCCCACGACCACTACTGCCCGAAGCCTTGGACTCTGTGCTGCGTTTTGCTCGGTTGCCCCCTCGCCTATTCATCTTGATGGTCATCCATAATTAAGGTGCTGAGGACCACTGGTGGCTCATCACAGTACCATGTAAGCTTCATAGCAGCCAAGCTTCTTGAAAGCTGGAAAGATAATGAAATCTTATTCAGTTTTGTTTCATAAACTTTTCAAACTATTATTTACAAGTAACAGGACTGAATTGCACAAATGAGAGAAATCTGACAATGTTACATTAGTAAAATAATCACAGGCTTTGATTTTATATTGCAAAAGTAAGCAACTGACATTCTGTATGCAGATTTTTTTATTTGTTGGTCATCATCCTCTACAATAATAGAAGCATTACCAATAGCTATTATCATCCTACGGGTGGTTATTGATGAATTCACTGAATTTGGAATCTGCCACAGTGAAAGAGATGTCCCACATGCATGAGGTACTATGCTTTACACAAACCTAATATCCTACTACATACAACAGATACTACATAGTATCTGTTGTGAATTACAGGCACATTGTGCTGTTACTATTAGTCCACCATTGCCTCAATAGTATATGTGGATATAACTCTGGGAACAAATGTAACATGTGTGTAAATGTGAACATACTCAATAAAGCAAAATAGAAGAAATACAGAAACAAACATTTGAATTCATTAATAAGGCCTTCCTTTGGATATTTCAAACAGAAAATAGTGTGTGTGTGTGATTCACCTCGGTCGCCTGCTGGTCATCCCAGCCAGTCTTCCCCATTACGGAGCTCAGAGCTCATAGACCGATCTTCGGGTAGGACTGAGACCACAACACACTCCACACACCGGGAAAGTGAGGCCACAACCCCTCGAGTTACATCCCGTACCTATTTACTGCTAGGTAAACAGGGGCCACACATTAAGAGGCTTGCCCATTTGCCTCGCCGCACCGGGACTCGAACCCGGGCCTCTCGATTGTGAGTCGAGCGTGCTAACCACTACACTACACGGTGTGTGTGTGTGTGTGAAAATTATTCCAAGAACATTTGTGATCTGAAAGGAGTCAAATTTAATTTTTCAAACCTTGACCAACAAAATTAAAAGAAATCTGACTCTCTATATGTTAAAATTAACTTGAATATTTTCTATAATACTTGGAACATAACAGCCATTCTCAAAGATAATGGCTCAAGATATTTTTACCACAGGAGCTATGTATAGTGAACCATAGATTCATATGACATTAAAGGATATACAATTATAATATCTAAACGTCTTCATATATCAATAAAATAGCCTGCTAGAATGACACGTCTGACATGAAGAAAATGTCCTGGGAATTTATACTGGAATACTCTTGTATGATTTCTTTGCACAAGCAGCATATTTACAAAGCTACAGGACTACATCCATTTCATCAAGTCACTGTTGAGTTCTTAGTGATGGAGCTGTGGACGTATTCCCTGTGACCCCAAGGAACCAAACAACACTCCATGATAACTAATACTTCTGGCACTCATTTCCTGTTAGTTTCAATCATTTCACATAAAGCACTAATACCCATTGTAGTAAAAGATACATATACATAAATACCTTTATAGATGATATTTAGTGCACAAAAATGGATTTCCTTTTACAGGTTAACTGCAGCAGACAGAGAGGGAAAAAATGTGGTAGAAATGTATAGGTTCACTGACACTGACCACATACCACGGCAAGGTGTCCTCACATAGACAGAGCATTTCAGATCACAGTACAACACTACAAGTCTAAGAGGACAGCAACACCCGCTAGGGCAGAAAGTGGAGACGGACGGACTCACTGACACAGACGACATACAGAACCTCACATTCACTGAGCACTGCACTTAACATCACGACACAACACTCACTGAATGAACACCAGAACTCCAACAACAGTGCAACATCAGGAAGTAAAGAATTTCACACGGTCGCAGCAAGGTACACAGAGAGAACTGATGAAAATAGCGGAGCAGGAGCAGCAGCAGCAGCCATTCCCCCTCTCAGCCCGATGACAACAAAGGGACCTCGGCTGCCTATTTACTCCCTCCACACGCTCTCCTCCTCCCTGCTCGGCATATGTTGTGGGTAAAATGGCTTCTACGATGCAAGACGACATTGAAGACTTACCTGGCATTGACTAAAAAGAGGCAGAGCGGGGGAAATGTGGATCAATGTCGTCCCTTCAGCAACACACACCTACGGATACGAGTCCATGGAGGATGCAACACGGAGGGAATTCCCCGGTTTACACACTTTTGTTTATGCTTTCCTGTATTGATCTTTCGTACGCTGATGTAGGCAACAACGTGATGCTTATTTAGTGTAAGGATGTGTAAGTGTTTAAGTTCTTTTGCCCACCAGGTGTTGCTTATAGAATACACTGAGTTTGCTTCCATACTCATATCATTAATGACATATCCAACCTTGGTGAATGGGCCTGCAAGCTTGGCGGTGATTGGTCAAAATACGGTCACGTGACTCTCCCGCGCACACTCATTGGCTGCCTGTTCTTACTCCTGCAGGGCCATCATCACCAACAAGCAGACGACAACTTTACATAAATGTCAGTGTTTTGAGCCTATAGGGTACGAGTTGCAGTCGTTTGGCATAGGCGTTCCCCGATTTACCTGCTTGGCTCATCTGGTTAGCCGTGAAAACGGCGGAGAAATGACTCGACACTGCTTGTACTTCACTCACTGACATAATATAGCGATTCACAAGAATATTTTCATCTATTCAAGTCTATTTTTTTTCTAAAGCTGTACATGAACTGATATTTTTTTCTAAATGTATAATCTTAATGTTTCTATTATTCTATCTACTGCAATACTACTGTAAGCCATGAGTAAAGTGGTTTTTACTTTTACGATATCAACTGATAGATGGTAACTACACACACACACACACACACACACACACACACACACACACACACTCACTCACACACACACACACACACACACACCACACCAGAGAGAGAGAGAGAGAGAGATGGGGAGGGGGATGAGGGACGATGAAACACAAATACATACAGATGCATACAGAAAATTATAAGTTTGGAATGAAATGAAAAAAAAATGCATATAATAAAAAACGTCAATAAAAAACTAAAAAGAGACTGCTGGCAATCTCTCTCTCTCTCTCTCTCTCTCTCTCTCTCTCTCTTACACACGAGTTATCATGGAGGCTTTCCCGCCCGCCCTTTTCTCTAGCCTTACGCGGTTCGTGAGTAATAACAAGGCTTCGGGGAGGTATAAGCTAGGCGTGATTGGATGACAGGTATCTTCTACATAATTCCTTTCACTTCCGTCACTATTTATATGATTACCAAACCAGTGAAAAAAAAGTCAGTAACATGGTTTCAATACGATAATGAAAATAAATTAAGGTAGAGCAATGTGAAGTTTGAAGTAACAAAGTAATGCTAAAGTATATATGTTCCAGAGTAGGAAACATGTTTGCATAGGAAATGTGCCTTCTGATCCACGTAACTCCACCGTTTTACTTGTTAATCATAATGCAATACAACTGAGCTCACTTTTTCTTTCTGTTCTTTTGCTTCCTTCCTTTTATGGTTTTTTTTTCCAGTAAACATTACAAATGAGTGCATGGTTGGGTGAAACAATACTGTATCTAACATCGGGCCAGACCTCGAAAGTCAGGACAATCTCTTCTTTGCTTCGTTAATCACTCGATAAAAAAAAAAGAAAAAAAAAAAATCACAATCACACTTTCACTCATCGCCCCTACCAATAATAATAATAATAATAATAATAATAATAATAATAATAATAATGAAAATAAATAAATATATAAATAAATAAATAAATAGTAAGGAATACATAAATAAACAAAAGTACTGAGGGCATAACCAAGGCTTGCTACCTCTCACCGAAGCCTGAAGGTAGTTAGTTAAGTGCTTACTGAACGCTACTCTGCAGAGTAGTTTAGTGGACGTAATGCCAGTGATTTTCAGGAAGCTTTACGTAGTGGCTTAATAAATACCGCCTCGTGGTGTAAATGAACGATTATGTTGAATATTTTAATCCAATATTAATTTATTAATGTAATGAAAGGGCCGCTTCTACTTCAGTACTCAGCTGCCTCCATGTGCATCCTTTGCTGCAAAGCACGGAAGGCCTTAGCAATTTTAAGGGGTTGAAAGTTCTCTTATCGGTATTATTATTATTATTATTATTATTATTATTATTATTATTATTATCATTATCATCATCATCATCATCATCATCATCGTTATTACTGGACTTGATACTCGCATCTCTCTCTCTCTCTCTCTCTCTCTCTCTCTCTCTCTCTCTCTCTCTCTCTCTCTCTGAGCTTCATATCCTAGCTGAATATATATATATATATATATATATATATATATATATATATATATATATATATATATATATATATATATATTATTCCAACATTTTTGTCAGTCGATTTTCTAGCCCAAAAAATTCTGTATGAAACGTTTTCCCCTTCCCTTCGTGGAAGAAAACATATGCATAATTTTATATTGAAAAATAAAGATATATTCTGTAAAACTTAATAAAACCAAACAGAAAAGGAGAAACACTTCTAAGTTAAAACAGCAAGCTTCTCAATATATATATATATATATATATATATATATATATATATATATATATATATATATATATATATATATATCAACATAAATGGTGTGTATTTGTTTGTTCATTCATTTATTTTCTTTATTTAATTGCTTGCTGTGTTTTCTATGGCATTCCTCCAACTGCTGTTAGAGGTGGTCAGGAAGAGGACAACAGCAATAACAATATGAACAACAAACAACAACAACAACAACAACAACAATGACGACAACGACGACGACAACGACGACGACGAACAACAACAACAACAACAACAACAACAACAACAACAACAACAACAACAAAAGAAGAATATCTACAAATATACTCGTAGTTTGCGCAGTATTATATAAAACATTACTTGTTAAGTGAAACAACACAAACTACGGAAATAAGTATATTGCTAGTGACATTTAAGTAATCATTTTATGTCTCCTATGTAAGCAGGGCGGGGTCTTTGCGAGCGGGAGTAGGGAAGGACGAGCGTTGCCCCGCGATACAGCCTTGACACGATGCCGCTGAGCCAAGAGTTGCGGCAGCCAGGCCGAGGCACGACACCGACACCCTGATAGCCGGCCTGCTGGCACCAGTACTGCTGGGCTCCACAGGTATGTCTCACACATCCTTGTCCAGTACTTTACTGTCTTTCAGCCCTCCCTTCCCTACCTCATTGTTTCATAAATCTGCACTTGGCTAACTAACTTTGTCACCTCGTGTCACCATCAGTACTAGCGAATACAATACGAGTCGCCTCTTACTCTTCCTATATACAGTATTATTATACATATCAAGAACGAAGTAATTTTCCCAGCCATTTGCAAGAGTATTAAATTACCTATAATATGATTCAAATTATAACACATTTCATATTATTACTATAGTGTCTAGTCAACATTTATGTTTAATCGATTTAAAAATATTACGGAATCTATTGATATAAGTATGCAAAGCTAATAGGTCTTCTGTAATATTTTGTAATATTTGTAAAATTACACGTCGTCATTGTTTAATACTACCTATACCTAGCAACAGTAGACATTACGGAATATGCATTATACAACCTAGGTCAGTGTTGCAAATGTCCGTGCTCGAGCGGTATATTCGTTGGTGTAATCATTTTGTTACGAGGGGACTGTCAACCATTATTTGTGTTTTAACGCAAAAAAACCAAATCCCCAACACATTTTATCACAGATAGATTCGTATGATAACGATAGCTGTGTGTGTGTGTGTGTGTGTGTGTGTTCACTGTTTAATCTGCTGCAGTCTCTGACGAGACAGCCAGACGTTACCCTACGGAACGAACTCAGAGCTCATTATTTCCGATCTTTGGATAGGCCTGAGACCAGGCACACACCACACATCGGGACAACAAGGTCACAACTCCTCGATTTACATCCCGTACCTACTCACTGCTAGGTGAACAGGGGCTACACGTGAAAGGAGACACACCCAAATATCTCCACCCGGCCGGGGAATCGAACCCCGGTCCTCTAGCTTATGAAGCCAGCGCTCTAACCACTGAGCTACCGGGCGTGTGTGTGTGTGTGTGTGATGTCTGGGGTTACAATGGAAATATGTAAGCATAAGGTGAGCTTGCATCAAGTGGAAAGCTGTATGTAATGTTCCTTCATTATGAATTACAGTAGATAAAAGCTATCACAAAACAAAGTATCAATGCACTGACACCATTCTTCCCAAGCTCTCGTTATAAAAAAAATAAATACAATAGTAAATAAATAAATAAATAAAATAGGCGGGAAGGCGGTGCTAGAGGAGGCTGTGAGGGAAGCGGCGCACGAGAGGAGGCTCTTGACGCGCAACAGCCGCAGCTAGTTAATAAAACAGTGACGGCAGGGAATAATTCATCGGGGCTTCGGATCTCGCATAACAACGGCAGTAAGGCAGGCGGCGTATTTCAGCCGCCTAGCATTGCCTACAGTCCTGAACCGCGTGTATGGAGTCCCGCGGAGCCTCGTTAGTTACCACCAGCACCTTTTTTATGTAAGACGGGAAAACTGGGCAAGGGCAACATAAAGGGTTAAAAAAAAGGCCAACGTAGTTGCCAGTCTCAGAGAGACTTAGCCAAAAGAAAGGGATGAATGTCTTGAGACCTCCCTCTTAATTCAATGGCGTTCAAGTCATAGGAAGAAGGAAATACAGAAGCAGGTAGGGAGTTCCAGAGCTTGTCACTACGAGTATAAACTGCATTCCAGCAAGAGGCATCGAAGGAGTCAATTGAAACGGCAGGAGAGTTGGTGTTGTTATATAGTAACACTCTTTGTGTTATATGATCTGGTCAAGCTTGTTATATTTTTCTCTACTGTCTTGCTTATTTATTTATTTATTTATTTATTCATTCATTCATTCATTTTCTTTAGTTAGTGGTATTGGGTGGAGGCAGAAATAATATACATTTTTCCCTCTCTCTCTCTCTCTCTCTCTCTCTCTCTCTCTCTCTCTCTCTCTCTCTCTCTCTCTCTCTCTCTCTCTCTTTCGATTAGTTATTATAGATAGTCTAAGATTCCGATTCTGAATTCAAGCACTGCACTGTCATCATCATCACTACCTTCACTACTATAAAACTTCACCATCATCAACACTTCGTACCTTTCGTAAATCAACATCAGTGCCGCTATTATTCACATCATCACCATCATTATTATCAAGTCATCAACATCACCACCATCATTATTATCTTGAGCACCACCACCACCCTCTTATCACACCCTCTTTCTTCTATTCCTTCACACCCCCTTGTTTTCAGCTAGCATACCTTATTCCTATGCCAGTCTATACACCTGCCGCTGCTCTCAGCACATCCTCTTCCCTACTCCCGCTCGTCTTCCCTCCCACTCCCTTTTGTTCATCACAGCCTCCACCATCACCACCACCACCACCACCACCACCTGCTTCTGCCCCGCCTCTTGCTTTTATAATGATTGCTGTAGGCAGTGTTCACATTTTGTATGACTTTTCAATATCTTAATTTCTTCCCTCTAAGCCCTGATTCGTGTTCTCTTAATCACTTTATTTCCTACTTCACAAGGATTTTCTAAATATTTATTTTCATCACGTATATACCTAGTCCAATAAGCATCTTTTTTCCCTATCTCCTCCAGGAAACTACACATAAGCTTCCTTTCCTCATTCTCTTCGTGTTGATGTTTTTTGAGTTAAAACATGTTATCTTTTTTTTTCACTATATCTTATATAATTAGGGTTGCCACCTGTCCCTTAAAATACGGAACCGTTCCGTATTGAAGCGTGAAATGCTGCGTTCCGTATTAAACCAATACGGAACGCCATTTGTTCCGTATTTGCCTGTATGAATAGTCAAGCAAATGAAATAAATTAATAAGTCATCGTGACCAAACATTGAAACAAATACATAACCAGTTCACAAAAATATATGAGTTTGTTAGGGGTTTGTCGTGCCGCCCGTGCGTTACGTGAACAGTACACGTAATATCTCGCTCCGCCTCCACGCCCACGGTCCATCACCAACGACTGTCAGCCTAGAAATGAGAGGGGCGGAGAGCACTGCAACTGTGCTGTGCCATGCCTGTCTCATCCCTGTTAGGTACCTGGTACTGAACATGGTTACGTCTGCAGGATCTGTACACTTGGAAAATGTATAAGTAATGGCTATATTTATGATCCATTCATATTCCAGGTCGCTACTGTTTTCTCCAAATGAGTTTTCTTTTTTTTCTCTTTAATTAAGGGAAATATATTTTTCAGTGTCTCATTCTTTAGAATTTATACAGACACATGTAGTTTCAAAAATATATTACTGATAACTTGACTGATGAACGTATTTTGCAATATATCCTCACATTTAGTCAAGATATCCTTGAATTCCTCCTAATACAGGGTACTTATGGAAGAGCTGATCTTCAAACCTTGTCAATATGATTGACTTTCTACCCGTCATCACTGTTCCAACCTCAGCTAATGCGTTCCGTATTTTTAGGTGGTGGTGGTGGCAACCCTATAATAATTATTTTTGAGAAGCTAACAACACTTTTTTTTCGCATCCTTAACCGTTGTTACTGCAATGTCGATCTAGAGCGTAGCCTACTCTTTGCCCTCACTCCCTAACAAATCACAGCTAATAAAACGGAAAAAAATAATCAATCAAGAAGCGATCGAAACAACAGGACATCACGCATCTCTCTCTCTCTCTCTCTCTCTCTCTCTCTCTCTCTCTCTCTCTCTCTCTCTCTCTCTCATTTCCATTTTCTTTTTAATCTCTCGCTCCTTTCATTCTTTTTCCTTTTACTTCCTCCTGCCTTTCCCTCATCTCTCTCTCTCTCTCTCTCTCTCTCTCTCTCTCTCTCTCTCTCTCTCTCTCTCTCTCTTCTACTTTCCCTCCCTCTCCAGCCTTAGGATTTAATGCAAGTATTGATCTCAAGTCTCTCTCTCTCTCTCTCTCTCTCTCTCTCTCTCTCTCTCTCTTTCTTGCCTGCTCTTTCTCCTTCAGCATAGACACTGCCAGCCAGTGGCTAGGCAGTGATTCTAGGTCAAAAGGTATCACAGTAGGTCATGCGTGTCACACACACACACAGAGAGAGAGAGAGAGAGAGAGAGAGAGAGAGAGAGAGAGAGAGAGAGAGAGAGAGAGAGCACTCTCTCTCTCTCTCTCATCACCGGCAGAAACCCAAATAATCCCTCCACGTCCCCTCCTCCAAGCGGGCCATTGTCTCTCCCTCTCATGTTTTCCTCCACTCGAGACTTTTACCTCCCCGGGGAGATGTGCTTCCAGGGAGAGTTACCTCCCTCTGAGCGTCGCCTCTCCAGGGCCACATTTTTTCTCCATTACGGAGAATTTTCCCTACCCAAGAGGTTCATCACTGGCGTCCCAGTAGTTTCCGCGAATCCTGCCTCCACTAACTGTTGTTAATCTATTTACCTCTCTTATTTTCTACCTAGTTCATAAGTCTCATCAGAGCCATATTGATCCTTCCCATCCCCCCTCCCTATCCCATCTCCATCATTCTCCCTCTCCACTGTTGCATTGCTGATACCACTGAGTCCATTGGAATCACCTCTGATGAGACAAACAATCTTAATTTCTAACCCAGCCTGTTTCATCACTCGTTTTCTCCTCTACATTTTTTCTACTTCGCGTATGTATCGATTTAATAGTTTTTTTTATATATTTACTACTACTACTACTACTACTACTACTACCATTATTATTATTATTATTATTATTATTATTATTATTATCATTATTATTATTATTATTATTACTATTACTATCATTATCAACACCATGATTCTATAATATCACTAGGCAATTATTGTTTCTTATGTAAACGTTCTACTAAGGGATATTTACTTTTCTTTCATTAATATCCATCGTAGTACATTTCCCCTATAAAGATATTCTATGCAAACAGAAGTGTGGTTTAGATCAGTGATTTTTAACCTTTTTACTACCACGCCCCTATTAAGAACTTGTCCTTCCATCCACGTCCCCCTTGCATCTATGAATACAATTCCTTCCCATTTTTCATAAACTTCTCAGTGCTTAAACATGCTCTCGTTAAGAGAGTCAAATATAATAAGAGAAATTCCTGACTTTTCCCCAAGAGTTCACGCCCCCCAGGTTAAGAACCAATGCATGGTCTAGAACTCTAGATAGTAACTAGTGGCTGCTTCCAGCCTGAGCCAGGGGTGCCCTGTGGCGTCTCTCCTTCTCCCTGCTTCCAGCGGCAAGGTCAACACTTGGCAACACTGCGCCAGGAATTCACCGCGCCTGAAATCATCTCATGCTGAACGGAGATACTCAACGCTTATGGAAGGTTTCAACGGGGGTGCACTTTTTATGCCCTAAGAGAGTCTTAAGGCTATCATTTTCTAAGTTTACATGAGATAAACTTCATAAAACAGGTTTGGTGAAAGGATGCACGGCCAAAAATAATGCCAAGAGCAAACCAAAAAGATGTTCTTTCCCCAAAAGAGTGCCGTTGAGGTGAAGTGGAAGTTATCCCGAGATAGGCTTGTGAGTGGTTTCTTACGTATTCTTTCTTCACTACCTCGTTTTTTTTGCTGCTGTTCAGTTTTACTGTAGCCCTACTGTGGTTTGCGTTGCATAGTGACCCGTGGAAAAACATTCAGCATTACGTCAGATCCGTGATTGTTAGTTCTAATCCAGTTGAGATACGCAGGGAAAGAGAAAAATCGAATTTCACAACGCTGAAAAAAAAAAAAAATTATGAAACTGATTTTATATTCTGGTAAAAGTTGCGTGCTTCACTACGATCTCTCTCTCTCTCTCTCTCTCTCTCTCTCTCTCTCTCTCTCTCTCAGGCAGAAGGTGGAGGAGGGAGGTAACACCCGCTCCACACCACCCGAACACTCGCCGACCCCTTTTAAAGTGGTGTTATTCTCGCTTCTGCACCCTGTCACCTCCTCTCCCTCGCATATCTTCCTCCTTCCCTCCCTCCCTCCATGTCTCTCCCTCCTCGCCTCATCCCAGCCTTCCTCTCCCGTCTTCCTCATCCCCATCACTCTTCCCTCCATCTTACTTGCCGCCCCATCATATTTTTTTTTCTCCTTTCTCATGATTCTCATTCTTCCTTTTTTTCATATACTCAAGTAGGTAGGTATCTCATTCTTGATTCAGACGCGCGATAGGTTTGAGTTGCAATATCCAATCTAACATAATCTACGTTCATGTGGGAAGCAGTGACATGGCAGTACATAGTTCATTAAAGTCATACTCGTGAAGATTCCACTTTTTTTTTTTTTCTCTTTTCGTCGAAATGATCAACAAGATAGCGATTTTTCATCTGGCTAGACGATCACCATGTCAGGTAAGCGTGTGACATGAGGGAGCAGGTGACGAACGGGGATGAGGCCCGATAATGATAGTAAACTTATGCTTCGTCAGTAAAGGGTGTCCAGAAACCAGCTTAACCCCACGTGGGCACATGATCACCTAGCAGCGCATCGCCACAAGTGTTCGCACGCTTGAGGGCTCACTCCAGCCCAGTGCGGGGCGCCACTGACACGTGCTGCAAAGGATAGAGGCATCGAGGTGGAGGGAAGCTATCGTGTTGGTGCATTCCTTACAATGTTTTGTCACAACCATCGTCACATTCATGACCACACGGGGTACCTCTTAGGCTACCGACATTAAAGGAACATTTCACTTCAGGAACAATGCACTACCGTGCTTCAAAGATTTGGCGCTTTGAAATGTGACAAGTCTTAGAGAGAGAGAGAGAGAGAGAGAGAGAGAGAGAGAGAGAGAGAGAGAGAGAGAGAGAGAATTTCTAGCAGTGGTAACACACCACAGCCAACAAAGAGCGAGCAACTCAACGCTGGACCTCTCGCCGCTCCCTGCCCAATAGTTGCTACTTTTGCAGAGTTCAGGGAGAGGGTTGATGAATTTCAAAAGTTTTCCCCTTACTCTTACGACTTTTTACAGGATCATATCAGCAAAATACTGAAGTGTAAGAAGGCGAGGGTGTGAGTGTGGGGAGGGTGTGCATGGGTCAGGGCCGCTGTGCCCCTGTCGGTACTCTGGCAAACACTGAGTACACCTGAACCCACATTCCCGCCCCGTCGTGCGTGTCCGACACGCCAACAGCACACACGCCACCACACTGTCATTTGAAGAAACATGCCATAGTGTGGTGGGAATAAAGTAGCTATCGTCTTTCACGTTAGCTGGACTGCAGCGCCTTTCACGACTCCATACCAAACAACTGACAGCTAAGAACACAATGATGGTGTAAGTAGCAAGCCGAACATGGGTGAGTGTTCGCGGGAAGTTGCCAGTTAGATGACAGTCGCATGATACCGCCTTTAACGCCTTGAAGACAAGAAGTGATACAGAAGAGTAACAGTAGCCGTGTGAGCGCTGACGGCGGCGCGCAGGTGACGGCGACAGCCAGGACAGGTGTAAAGGAGGGTCGCCCGCTCCGCCCAGCCAGTTCACGGCCAAGGCTGCCCGCCGCCCGCCTCCCGCCACCTGGCAACACCGGACGCGCCACGCGCTGCAGACAGTGTGGCGGGCAAGGCATAAGGGGCGGGGCAGTGACCACCCTCCCTCCCGCTCCGTTTCTTTGCAACAACAAAAAAGCTGGGCTTTATTCACCGCTTGTACACAAGTCATTTAACACAAACATGTCGCTGTGTGCACGCGCCGTGCTCCCAACACGGCCAGCGAAACCATGGTTATCCCCCTCGCAGCGCAGCCTTGAGCCCAAGCGGCGCTGCAGCACTGCGCTGCGGCCAGCGTCACCCACGGAAATATACACCATTCGAGAATCCCTCTTGTTTAACTCGCTTGCTCTCCGCCTACAGATTGAGTCCTGAATTATACAATCTCTTAGCTGAAAAAATATATATTATTATAAAATCCGTGGCGACATCTTACACTAGTTGCCTCTTGGGCACACTGGTAATGGCAAGATGGAGGGAAGTTCGTACCCGAGCCAAGAACTCTTATTCCGTGAGGAGCGGCACCCCTTCTCCCACCCACCCCCAGCAGGCTACCCTATATGGGCTAGCGTGAGGCGGGGGTGGAGGTGGGGTCAGCCGTTGCAGCGCCACCACCCACCACCTCTACCACCATCACCACCGCCAGGCCACACGGGTCACTCAACACCATCGCCTCAACACTCAACCTGAACCAACACACACACACACACACACACACACACACACACACACACATCATCATCATCATCATCATCATCATCTCATTGCCGCTACCCTCGTCCCTAAACTCCTTTCTACGTGAACACAATAAAAATAACAAAGACGTAATACACAACAGAGGAAGATGGGAAGTGGGATGCGTAGATTTCTCTCTCTCTCTCTCTCTCTCTCTCTCTCTCTCTCTCTCTCTCTCTCTCTCGACCCTCCCTCCTCGGTCTTAAAGGGGAGAGGCGGTGGTCATGCACGATCCAGGTGGCGCGTCACACGCCCTGACCCTCGTCTGCTAACCTGCCTTGACCCTTGTCTGCTGATCTATCCTGACCTTGAGTGCTGATCTATCCTGACTCCCAGTACTGACTAATTCGAGTGCTGACCTCGAGTGCTAACCTATGTTGACTTCGACAGTTAACGAAACTGACCTCGAGTGTTAACCAGCCTGATCTCTGCATCCTATATATCCTAGCTTGAAGTGCTGACCCATCCTGTTGATCTGGAGTGCTAACCAGACCAAATGGTAAACTATCCTCACTTCTGTAGCAGTGGTCCAATCTGTGTAGCACTAAACCTTTTTCACCTCGCTGTGCCGAATCTTCCTGATCCAGCTTTGCATCCCTCTCTCCCCCTCCCAATCCCCGCATGGTTATTCCACTCCGCACCTCTCGGGAGGCGGCAGAGCACCAGCAGCACCAGCAGAGCGGCACGAGGCAGCGAGGATGGTAGGATCAAAGAGCACTGTCACACGTATACCTAATTAGTGCCTGCTCGCCGCCGCCTCCTCCTCCTCCTTCTCCTCCTCCTCCTCCTCTCCCTTATCCCCTTTTTAATTGGGCTACTTCTCTCTCTCTCTCTCTCTCTCTCTCTCTCTCTCTCTCTCTCTCTCTCTCTCTCTCTCTCTACGATGCTCCTTGTTGGACCACCATTCACAAGTCATGTCAGCAAGTTTCCCATTCTGTTACTCAATAAGGTCATTAAGATAAGCCATGACACAAGAAAGCAGGCGAATTCATCAGTAAACAACGTCTCCTCTAAGACAAAAAAGTCACTAAAATCTTACTTAATAAACACAGTAATTATCTTTCCTCATAACGAAAAAAAAAAAAAAGAAAAAAAAAAAATACGCCAGACAAGTGTTGGAAGGCAGTAGCGGTGCTCTGTACTTTCCCCTTCATGTCCTGTCCTGCCTTTTTTTTTTTTTTTTTGTCTGACGTGATTGTTGCGACGGGACTGTTTTTTCTTTTTCTTTTTTAGAATTTTTCACCTCTCATCGTGTGGTGCAAAGAACGTCCCCTTCTGTTAAGTCTATGACCCTCCTGCAACACATGTCCTTAAGTTATACACCTACAGTACCAAAGAAGGTCCGACGCCCACAGAACACGACGGAACGACGCGAGTAGTGATAAATAGTGGATCTCTACTATTGTGCGCTGCGTGCCAATAGCAAGCTTCCCGTCTGTCATCTGACACCACAACGCTGCTCCACAACTCCACCTCCCGCTCAAGAACCACCGTCTAACGGGTAATAAAAGGTTGATGATAAAGTGTCGGGCTAGTGTTTTGATAGCGTGAAGTATGGACGGGTGGGAGGCTGCGCGGGAACAAAGACCTTGTGTTGGGCGATGGAAGATGCCGCCACCAGGGCACTCACAGGGCAGGCAGGCCGCCCATTGACGAGTGACGTCCGGTGTCTCAACCCACGCTTGAATCAATGTAGTTATTTCACCCAAACACAACCCCATAGCGATAGGATCACTCTCTCAGTGAACCGAAAACACCAATGAATCGGATGAAATTTCAACGTTAAAAAAAAACAGTTTGCGCACCTGCTCGACGTGTAGCAACATGATCACGACCACAGCGTCCACTTCGCAGATCTTACTCCCACACCTTTGCACGCACGCTCACGGCAGCGTGTCTCCCTACACGCTTCCTTGACTGGGACGCACCAAGATGAACCGTGATATATTACACGCACGTAGCCTCTCGTCGTGGGTGTTGCTGCAAATCCGGCACGGCGCTTAAGAATAAACAAACAGCGACGCTTGTTGCTTTGAGTTCCTCGCTGTGCCGGCTGCAGGATGTGGTTGAGTGCGTGAATCTGATATGCGCCCAGTAAGCTTCCCATTGTCTCAGTGAAGGCCAGTAAACAAAAATGCCGTGCAACTCTATCACCCACTGAATGAGGGAGAGAAGTGGCACAAACAATCAAGCGTATTTATATACATTACTGTCACTATAGCAGATAACGTCAGTCAACATTCGATGTCAGTCAAGATGTGACTGCCATGACGTGTCTCTCGGCAAAATGCACAACTAGATGGCGGTGTTGGCTTCTCCCATCCCCATAACCTCCACTCCTCCTTCCCTCCTCGGCGTGGAAGACGGCGAGGAGAGGGAGGGGGGAGACCTTATGACCTCCCAGCACCCGACACACATACAATTGTCTACTTGAGCCCCACTTAACACAGCCCCACAACTTTATACGCCATCGCCAGCCCGGGTAACTTGTGTCACCGCCGCCTCGCCCATGCCTCGTTCACACTAGTGAGGGCGTGACAGTTGGCGGGCGGCGGGGTGCCCATCAGTGGGGACGGCGGGAGGCGAGGTGAGGGTGAGGGATGATCCACGGTCATAAAGCTCAAGGATCTTGCTCAAGGTGGAGGAAGGCATCACGCTAACAACACTAAGTAATTTATTCATTATCACACCACGTCACTTCATGGCCCACACGCTACCGCCAGCCAGACATACACAGCATCCTACGTAGGTGCCAAATGCACAGACTTCAATGGGGGAAAAAGAAAACACGCTATTACTTTTATCATCAGTAAATGTTAAGGTCAAATGACATTTGAAGCGTTACGCGGGATACCAAGGACGAAAATGGCCCAAGTGAAGACATGCTAGGTGTTGGGAGGAGGAGGAGGAATACCATTCTTCCACTCCACCAACCATTAACTTAATATGAAGGCATGACATGTCATACGGCATATATATATATATATATATATATATATATATATATATATATATATATATATATATATATATATATATATATATATATATATATATATATATATATATATCACACACACACACACACACAC
>NC_059273.1:3612500-3625000 GCF_017591435.1 Portunus trituberculatus
CGGCAGCGTGGTGGTGCAGACTGCAGGCAAGAGAGGCAAGACAGCATGAAGAGGAAACTACAAATTATAGTGGGGACTAATGAAGAATTTGTCCTGGGTTATGACGTTACCCAGAACGAGGTAAGAACGCAGGATGTCTATGTAAAATTTTGGTGTAGCAGTATAATAGTAACTGCCTAAAATCGTGGCGACGTAGAGGATGAATCTAAGATACTGACCAGACAGACTTCCTAACTGACCTCAAGACAGCCTGCAGGCGACACTGGGACATAACATTGACTGACGTTTTACAGCACACCACACTGGGACACATTAGTCACTAGACAGGACACAAGACACCGTTGGTGGACCTACTCCCCCAACCGGGCACTGGACACAGCCGTCACCAGAGTAAGAATTGACTACACCCGCTTGCACAGGCTGGGCATGACCGATTGTCCCCACTGCCCCTGGTGCCCTACACAGCCTGACACCCCAGAACACCTGCTAATGCACTGCCCTCGTCATCACTTATACCGTGTGGCCCTCCTCCACTCACTCTGCTATTCAACCAAACAGGCCTACACTGACCGATCTCCTGGGTGGCTGCACAAATACCACTCAGGCTTTGAAGACTCTCAACCTCACCAGGACCTCCCTACAGAATACAAATCAACTCCACCGCATACAGCCTGAACACATCACCACCGTATACTGCACCTTTGGGGCACTAGAGTATATGACACAGCCTACATGGCCCCAACAAACCCCCAAGAAGAATGAATCTAAGATTTGTATGGACAAAAGATGTGTGTTTGTGTGTGAATTTACCTGGTTTTATTGCATAGGGTTCAAGCGTGGCTCATAGTGTCCTGTCTCCATGTCACCATTTATCCAATTTTTCTTTAGTCATGTACATTGTGTTGTAACAATTTCATCACTCAGTGCATTCCACATTGTGTGTGTGTGTGTGTGTGTGTGTGTGTGTGTGTGTTTAGGGACGGTGTACCATACGTTTCCTCCAGGCCCATACTCGGTAAATTTGGTACAGTAAGTCCTCGTTATACGGTACATATGTGTTCCTGAAAACCTTACCGCATATCGAATTTACCGTATACCGAACCCATTATAACATGTAATAATAGGGAATGCATTCCAGCACTTCAAAAGTCACCCCTACAAAAATAAAAATACATGAAAATAATCATAAAAAAAAAAGTAAGGTAATGCGCAAAAGAAATAACAGAAAATGTTTTTATTTAACTTTCAGTCGCCATATATTCTATCAGATGATATCCTTCCCTAGGCTAAGGGACAGTGGGGATTTCAGCCCTTACTCATCTTCCGCTGAGTGGGCAGACAAGGATAAGACGTTGTTGTCTGGACTGTTGGAAGCAGATGTAAAAGGGCCAGCTGTAGCACGGTCGGTATGTTTCAATGGTTTGAAGAAAGAGGATATTGAGGAAGGGGCAGCTGTAGCAGGGTCAGCAGGTGTGACAGGGACAGCATGTCTGAATGGCTTGAAGAACGAGAAGATGGACTTTTCTTCTTTTTCCATAATAGATTTCTTGATAAATCTTGACACTTTTCTCTACATCATGAGCCACTTTGCTACTCCTGACAGGATTTGGGTCACGTTCCTTCAGGATTTCCAGAGCTTTTTCGATACCACCGAGACATTCTCTAAGAGTTTTGATGTCCAGGCCACGCACAGGTTCTTCTTCCTCGTCTCCCTCCTTTTCTGTCTCCTGTGATGCCTTGTCTAGCTCTATAAGTTCATCATTTGAGAGAGATTCAGCATGGCCTTCCAAATGATCTTGAACATCATCATCACCAACTTCATCGAAGCCAGCCTTATGGCACAGATTTACTATGTCATTTCTGATTGCACAGATGTTGTCTTCAGCGAAGCCTGGGAAGTCATGCGCGCATTCTGGCCATACTTTATTCCACGCCAAGTTCATGGTAGACGTCTTCACTTCATCCCAAGATGACTTGATGTTATCTAAGGCGTGCTTGATGTTATATGACTTCCACCATTCTCTGATAGTGGGCTTGCCAGGCCCATCTGTGCCCTTTATCAGTTGCTGCATGGTTTACTGCTGGTAGTAGGCTTTTAGTGTTTGCCATGATTATTATGAATATATTTGTGCTTACAATAGACCCTTTAATATTCCATTTATTCATCTAATTAGTAATGCAGTTAAAAAAAAAGGGGGGGGAGGGGGGAAGAGATAATAGGCTCCAAGTATGGTCAAGTTAAAGTTAGTAACTACTGTGAGTGGCGGGGAGGTGTGGCGTAGATGACGTCATCTCCCTTTGCTCCCCGCGCTGGGCCCTCTTGGATGACATGAGCGGATACAGTATCTGTGAATTTTTCTTATCGTATATCGAATTGAGGGTAGTAATTTCCAAATACCGTAACTGTGAATTTACTGGATAAAGAACTACTGTATAACGAGGACTTACTGTATTTGTTTACAGTAAAAGTCCTGAAATCCGGAAGTCATGGGGATTCAGGCATTCCGGATTCTAGGATTTTCCGGATTGTAAGATAGTAAGGCTGAAAATAAGATTAAAATCTTGAGGGTATTATGTAAACCCCACTAAACTAACCCCAACTTGCTATATCTCTTTGTAGTACTGTCATAACATCTTAGAGATTGCTACTACCACCAGTCCACTGTGTACTTCCTCACCACACCACACAAGATTTACGTAGTTTGCCAGACTATGGGGGGAGTGGCATGGGCCTTTCCAGCCATTATGGCAGTCCATATGTGATGATTGCTCTTTTCCTACTTGTCAACTTGTATTTGTGTAGGTGATTTCACTATTTTACGTAGGCTGTTTCACCATCTACATGTACTGAGAAGTTTGAGTGATTGTACTGTACTGTACTCCACATAATATGTATACAGTCTGGAGGCCAAGAGGGTTTGCTGAAGTCATGATAACAGTAGTTTGGCACACACGTGATCGACTTTGTGATGATGACAGACGAGACGTGATCCCACGTGGCAGAACGCAATGGTTGACGGCGGTTGGCGGGATGTTGAATCGGCGCATTCGGTGTCGGTGATGACATGTTCGGTTTCGGCTATTATTATTATATATTTATTACTATTCTTATTTTTTTACATATTTAACTCAGCTTTTCAAATTTTCCAGATTATAAGGATTTCTGGATTATAAAGTTCCGGATTTAAGGACTTTTACCGTATAATCAGTTGTGTGCCAGGAACAGTATTGCTGGAATGAGAGGTCACTTCTACAAGTTGGCTATTTCTTGCTGAGACTGAAGCCAGGTCTCATTTATTTATTATTTTTTTTCACTTAGGGTGTTGCCTGTCTGAAATGATCTCCCTGAACATATTGTTACTACAGTTTCTTTCGTTGCTTTTAAATGCCAACTCAATTTACCTCTGGATATTATTCTATATGAATCTGTGTGAAGTGTTTCTATGGAGTCTGGATGAAACATACTATGCCATCCAACTAGATGTCTTCAAACTTCCTGGTTAGAGGTTTCATTTGCTTCCAGATGGAGGCTCTGTCCTCATCTAGGTAAGAAATCTGCATTCTCTGATCTCCTTCCCAGCCCCAACTGCCCCAAACAAAGTTGGGAATATGTGGGAAATCGTGAGATTTGGGTGGTGGACAAGAAATCAGCGAAATATAGCTGTTGAAAAGTATATTTCACTTTCTATTCCAAATTTTCCAATCTATCCTATTCTAGCTGAGGGGGTTGCCCTCACCCACACACTCAGACATCTAAGAAAATATAAACCTAACTTAACAAAATGGAATGCCTCAAAAATTGCACTGTTATGCCTTATTGGTGAGGTAAAGAGATTTTCAGGGCAATGGAGATGTGTACAACTTTGCGCCATTGTTATTAATGTCTATACATATATTGTATCTAGAATATTGCTGTGGTTAAAATTCTCACATAGTGACTTTTCCCTGATGAAAATTGGCACCACTCACTTCACCTCCATCCACTGAGTAGCCATGCTTACATATGACAGTGAGCCTCTATCAAAATGCCTGACTTGTCTCTAAAACAAAAGAAAACTTTAACAGAACCAACTGTGGAAAGCCATCATTGGTGGCCCCAAATGGAAGCATGTGATTAGAGGGATCAGTTCTATAGACACCATGACATCCTAATACCCACAAATTATAGTTATAAAACAAAGAAAATAATTTCAGTGTATACTCTTGACTAATGCACAGGTCACTGGACTTGGAAAATTTTGAATTTCATCACATTCAAAAGCTATTACAGCCATACTATGCATGTGCTGTGCAATTTCTCTATGTTTATGGCAAGGTCACCAAGCCTTATACATGATGTGTTTGTATCTGATGTAGTTGGATTTCAGACATTTACCTTAAAATTATCTCCATATAAGTATTATTCTCAATCCTACAATCTTTTCCTTTCTATACAGTTGGAATAGCTGCATTATTCTATTCACCTGGTATTTGTTGCCTCCATGAGTCTTAATGTTTCAATGTTTCCTTTACAATGCAGGATGGGAGGGTATCCTTGCACCAGTTCTTTGCTGACCACTCCCACAATGGTAGTGTACGCCAGGTAGCTGTTGGAGGAAAGATCCTTGCGTCTGGTGCTGCAGATGAAACGATCAGAGTATTTAATCTTTCAACTCGCACAGAGGTTGGAATCATCATGGAACACCAAGGCAAGTAATTACGTAATGCATGCCATAATATGTAGATGTAACACCAAGCTCACACCAGCATACTTAGATTTATTTGAAAAAAGTCCATCTTGAATGAAAATAATCCTAAGACACTTTAATGCCAAATCAAGCATTGCTCTGTATTTTATATGACGGAGTTTGTAATGCAATTTTTATCCATGTTTTGCAGGAACCATTTCTAGTTTGGGCTTCCATGAGACAACTCATCTTTTCTCTGCAGCGGAGGATGGAAACATTTGCATTTACAAGCAAGGAAAGTGGCAGGTAAAGCACTGACTGATGGAGTGTGTGAAATTTCATTACAAATTTTCTATCGCATTTCTCACAAAATTTAATCTCTCTTAGTTAACTAATAATTAAATATACAGTAACAACTTTTATTGTTTATGTGATGTGATGCTCTATATGCCATGTCAGAATAAAGGATTCTAATGTTTTAATTACTACTTTGTTATTCATTTAAATAGTCAATGTGTGTCAATTGATTCTCAGTACATTATTCAAAGTAACCCATCTTGCTGTCTTTTGTTGAAATTTGGATAAAAATGCACTGATTTATTCTTATTTATCATTTTGAAATTATTTTTAAGGAAAGTTGCTAAGAAAAAACAACCATAGATAAAAAAAATTAAAAAAAGGCTAGTTCATCTTTTTCACTTGTCTTGATGCTCCTTTCTTGAAACAACTCAAACCATAGGCAGAGAGAAATACAGAAATTAAAATATTTCCAAAGGTGAAGAAATTAAAATACTGGTTAATTTATGCATTGGTAATGTGAATGGAATATGGATGAAAGTACTTAGATAGTTTTGTGCTGTGCAGTCATGGAAGAACATGGGGTACACATACAGTCAACAAGTTCAGACGATCATGATGGAAAAACTATTGAAAAATAGTAAAAAATGCAACTTATGACAAATATAGAGAATCACAACTCTTTGAGGTAAGGAATTAATGTTACTGAAAGCTTTTAATGGTTCTGCTTGGGATGGCAGTGTGTGTTCAACCTTAAAGATTTGGCATGTTTTCTGGCAGAAATATAAAGAGCATGAGTTTCAGGAGATGGAAAGTTAATGTGCCATTTGCAAACTGTCAGGTTATCCTAGACAATATGGGAGCTGGCTGAGAAAGTATGTGGAATGTAATGTATACCTTTATGCTATAGAAAATAATCTTTGTTATGCATTTTGCATAGTGAGATGAATCTCTGACACAAAGCTTTGGATGAATATATGTACCTTTGTACTTTGTTTTTATGGTCAAGTGTGAGAAAACGCTGCGTGGCCACCGTGGGGGTGTGGTGGACCTGGCGGTGCATCCCTCAGGCAAGATGGCACTCTCTATTGGGCGAGACAATACCCTACGCACTTGGAACCTCATCAAGGGCAGGAAGGCATACATCACCAAGCTCAAAGGAGGTGAGATTTTCAGACATTCACTTTTACAGTATTTTATCATAGCTTTGGAAAACCTCTTCATTCTTGTACATTTGTGTGTCCACACCTTGTCAGCTTAAAAAGTTAATTCATATCTGTTAAAGCAAGAACTGATCAAGTATTACAATGATAAAGAGGTTGCCAACCATTAGATATAGTTTACCTTTCTTTGCAATGTTTTGATAGTATTTTCTTTCCAGCTGCTGATGCTGTTCATTGGAATCCAAAGGGAACACAGTACCTCCTTGTGAAGGGAAGTTGTGTTGATGTCTATGAAGTTGACACTGGGCGTGTGGAACACTCCATTGACTTTAAGGAACATATTTCTGCTCTAACATTTGTTACGGTTTGTTTGAGATATTCTTTTTATTATAAAATAATTTTATTTTAATTTTTTATCACAAAAAGTAGGTTAGGGTAAGCTCTTAGTGCTTTTGTAACTTAGTTCGAGAACCAAATTATAGTCCAGCAAATAGCCCAATATGTGTGTGTGTGTACATGCATGCATGCGTGCATGTGGCTTCAGTGCGTTAAAATTATGTACTCCGAGTTTGCTGCTAAAATTTTAAATGGTGTAAAACACCAGCTTTTGGTGGGCCATAAATGCATAATGATTATTGTAAATTTGCCTTTGTTTAATGAATTTGATTTTCATAGGATGACATCATAGCTGTTGGTGGTGAAGGAAAAAACATCTGCCTTTATGACATAGCTACCAAGATAGAGATGGGACAATGGGCAGCCCACGCTTCCCGTGTGAAGTGTTTGTGCACCCTCCCTGGTATAGCTGCAGAGGAACTCTGGCTCGTGTCAGCTTCTTCAGATGGCATTATAAAAGTCTGGAGTTTGGAGGTAAGGGAGCTTGTTTTTAAAGTTTTCGTTGTAAGATAGAAACAAACATTTTAATTTAAAATCTTTATAATTCAGGGGTTCTCAACCTGGGGTTTGCAAACCCCTAGGGGTTAACAAGATTTCTAAGGGTACCTAGATGGCTGATCTAATAATATCCTTTGCAGTACCATTGTATTGTCAGTCCCTAAAGTAGCATTTTGTTTGATGTCAGATTACTAGGGATTTGGATAGATTACTTTAAAACTCAGGTGGTTCTTAACTAGAAAAGGTTGAGAACTTTAAAACTCAAGAGGTTCTTAACTAGAAAAGGTTGAGAACTTTAAAACTCAAGAGGTTCTTAACTAGAAAAGGTTGAGAATCCTTGTTTTATACATTGTTATAATTTTCAACATTTCATAATTTTTCATTGTGACAAACTGTATTTATAGATATACTGCACTGTTTTCACATGAAACATGTATTTTGATCTCAGCAAGATGTTTATAACCACACTTATGAATGTCTGTACCCTTCCATTATTTTACTAGCTCTTTCCCTGTCCTTGATACTTGTATTAGTGAAACGTATTCGTTTATTTATAAATAATACATTATATTAATATGTATCATATCAAGTGCAAATTAAAGCCAGTTAATCATTTAGCAATCTTGAACAACTGGCATGTTAAGGACTAATCTTAAATCCACAGTTTGAGTTTGTTGGAGTAATGTACACAGTCTTCAGTTGGTGACTGAAGTAATGCATACTTTTGACCATTACTTTACAAAAAAATTGCCCACTATACATCAAATAATCAAATTATAGGATCAAAGGATCAACATTTACTGTGTGTGTCAAGTGCAACTCATAGAATATAGTATATACTTGCAGTGTATATGGTGACATACTTGAGAGAAACACAAAATCCAACCCATAGAGTACAGTCGTCTTTCTTATTTCCAGTTGTTGTCTCTCTGCTCGGAACCAAAACTTCTTGGTGAGGTCAACACAACATGTCGCATAATTTGCATGGATGTTTACCAACCGGCCTGCACACCTGCCCTGGACACAGACCCTGCTGGCTTAGATGAATATGCAAGTTCAGAGGAAGAGAAAGAAATCGAGGAAGAGGAGGAGGAGGAGGAGTATAAGGGGATAAAGAGAGCAGAACAGAAAACTCCATCCAAGTTAAAGTTGGAAAGGAAAAAACACAAAAGAAATTCACAAGGTCTTAGCAGCAAAACCAAGAAAATAAAATTTAAGTAAGTTTTATGTAATAAATGTATCTTTGTAGCATTTTTATATATAAACCTTCTTTTCTACAAATTTGTGTTACAGACACATACATATAAATACAAATCTTATAGTATATTATACAAAATTCTAGTGTATCTAGAAATTAATCAGTAAAATAAGTATGTCTGACTAGAAAAAACCACAAGTGGGTATTGGTCCTATAAGATGCCTAACCTCTCAACAGATCTACAGATGGAGAGCTAAATAAACAAAAAGGTAGACAGAAAAATCTATAAAACACTAAACCTGCTTACTCTGCTAGACAATGCGAACTTGATGCCATAAGCCTCCCTTGATAGACACATGGGGGAACTGTACAGCCCAGTGATGGACATGGGAGTAATGAATCTGTTCACAAAAGCTGACATCAAGAAGTTCCAGATTAGGACAAAACTGTAGTAATCTGTTGGGGAAAAAAAAGTGAATAGTTAGAACTTTCAATAAATTCTGAAATTTCAAATGTACTATAAAGTTAATAAAGTTAAATAATAAATCAATATGCATAAACCACAGCAAAATAAACCATATGCAAATTATAAAATGTCCTAATATATAATATGAAAGCACTTACTGCAGCATAAAAAAGACATTGTGTGTAAGGTAACTTGGTGGGAATATGATAAATCTTATTTAAGATATTAATGTTATCTATAATTGTGTTTTGAGACTTTATCTTACATAGTTGTATGATGAGTTTGTCTTGCACAGTATTTTGCAAAAGAAGTCAAGGCAGTGCTATCCTGACTCACCTGTGTACTGCCTCTGGAGTGATGTTTCTTGTGCCCATAATGTCCAGTTGAGTGAGGTTCCCGGCATGGGTGATCAGAAGGTGAAGGTCATGGTCAGTGAAGGTTCGTAAAGCTGACAAGTACAATCTCTTGAGTCCCTTGCATTCTCGGACAAGTTCAGCAAAACTTTCTGTGATTCCTCCTGACAGACTGAAATGAAAATTAAAAAGTAAATACTAAGAAGTAGTGCAGAAAGCCAGAGGATAATGTGAACCAAATGTCAATAGGCCTATCTCTTCAAGGGATGGTATGCTAACCCATTCCCATCTCTACAAGATGTACCTCATTTGTATGCCTAGTGAAGAAGAACCAGAGGTCAGGGGAGCTATGGGAACCAACTACAGAATGATTTAAGCTATTCCTTTTATTTATTCTAGTTAATATTTAGTTTAGTTTATATCTTTTGTAAAAAAATTCTAATTAGGAAGACAATTAATACATAAAGCTAATCTTGGGAGAAAATATAGCAACCCCTTCCAGGAGGAGTGGAATGGTATCAATTGCACCATTGTGGGTGGAGGAGGTGATAGTTCATCACCTTAAATGGACAGGTTATAGTTGAGAGTAGCCTCAATCAAGCATAAATGGTTATGAATATGAAAAGAGGCAAAAAGAGACATAATTGGAGGAATTTCAAACTTGCTATTTAAAAAGAGCAGAAGATCAGCATCTACATATTTGGCTTTCCAGGAGTGGAAGAAAATTATACCCTTTGGTTGCTCCCCTTATATGTATGATTATTAAGACCATACCATAATACAGTAAGTCCCCGCACTTGGTGAATTAATTAGTCTGGCGAAACTACTGCCAAATGCGAATTTCGAGTTCTTTACACCATATAAATCACCTAAAAAATGCCTCAATCAGTCTTTGGTCATTGCCAAAGTCCCTCTTTTGACCCCTAAAATACCATACTTCGAGCTGAAATAAAATCTTTTGCCTTCACATATTAGAACACATGTACAAAACAGACCAATAAACAATAAATAAAGCTAATAAGACATGATATAAAGACTATAACTCCTGTTTTTCCACATGTTTCCCACGCCCACTTTCGTCCTTGCCACCACCACCATTGTCCTTACATCCACCGGTACCACCTGTTGCGCTGGTAGAGGCCATGTTGGTGGTAAATCGCCAGAATTCGTTCCCACGCTAGCAGAACAGAGGGTAGCACAAACAAAATGGCTGAAGGGGACTGTTACACTGCATTCTGATAGGTTTAGAGAGAGGTCTGACGTCACTGGGGAGCCGCGTGGTTCACCATGCAGCCGCCACATTTGAATTCAAATTGCCAAATCACTCGATGATCCATGGCCACCCTACTGCCAAAAGTAAGTTTCGCCAAGCTGAGATTCGCCAAATGCAGGGGCTTACTGTATAAGATGGTAACTTCTAAATAACACAAGATCCTCAATGCAAAACTTACGCCCATCCAAGGTCCAAATCTTGCAGTGTGGGAATACACGCAAGAGCACGCAAACCCCTCTGTGTAAGACCACGAGTCTTCCATGCATTCAAAGACACTAGTCTATGATTGAAGGTGGCAAGAGTCAATGCTACTTCATCCATGTCCAGCTGAGAGCAATTGTCTGTAATGTAAACATATTGAAAATTACAATAAGATAAAAATAAAGAATCTCATTTAATGTATATATATATATATATATATATATATATATATATATATATATATATATATATATATATATATATATATATATATATATATATATATATATATATATAATATATATATATATATATATATTGAGGGTATAAATGGGCAGGAGATTTTCTCTAATGCATGTTTCGTTGAAGGTGATAGCTAATTCCGCATTCATCTTTTTGAGGATATTCTCTTTATTGCTCAAGAGAGTCTTATTCTCTTTTAATAGTCTGTTTATGACATCTCCGTAGGTGGTCATTTTTTGCTAGATCCAGGTATTTGGCTCATAAAGCCTTCTTCAGTAGCATAGCTTCTCGGGGTATAGGTGGGAATGTGCTGTACTGGCCGTGCAGCACACTCAAATCTGGACTAGGAACTGTGGTGGGGTGCGTTTAAGTTTCTGATTGGCTGCTGCCTCCCCATCCTCTCTACTTGCTGCTGGCTGCTGTTTCGTGCTGTTTGCTGGCTGTGTCCTCACGTCCCGCGGTTCGTGCTCGGAAGGTCTAAGAGGTTGTCTGCCTGTGTATTCAGCCTTGGTTCCATTTCTTTGATGTATAATTAAGCTGTACCGTATAACGAGGACTCACTGTGTGTGTATATATGTGTGTGTGTGTGTGTGTGTATATATATATATATATATATATATATATATATATATATATATATATATATATATATATATATATATATATATATATATATATACAGTAAGGTCCCGAATTACGTCAGAGTTACGTTCCTGAAACATGACGTAAGTCGATTTTGTACGTAACTCGAGTTTTTGTACTTTCAAAGCATATTATCGAGTTTTCAACCAATAATTTTTTTATGGTTATTCAGGTAAGTAAAAGGTTATATTGTTATATTGGTATATTATTTACAACTATGTAGGAATATATTGATTAGGGCCGCGAAGGACTGCAGGTTGCCGAGAGGGGCGGCCTGAGGCCGCCAGGAGGGTGGGCAGGTCGAATGTTGTGGCGCCCAGGGCGGACAGCTGGGAGATTTGTGGAGTGCGGTAGGAGTAGAAGCGTTATATAAGTAAAAGGTTATATTGTTATAATATTTACAAGTATAAAGGAATATGAAACACAAGCTTGTTTTGTTGTTGATTAGGGCCGCGAACGCAAAGGACTGCATGTTGCCAGAGGGTGGATGCCTGAGGCCGCCAGGAGGGTGGGCAGGTCGAATGTTGTGGCCCAGGGCGGACAGCTGGGAGCGTGGTGCAGTGCGGTGGGAGTAGAAGCGTGGGCAGCGGGCAGGAAATGCAATAGGAAAGGGCAATAGGGATCAGCAGACAAGCGCAGACGGTGCAAGTGAGCTGCAGTGTCGTGTGGCCCAGGCGAAGGCTCCGGAGTTGTTATTGTTGTGATAGGTGCGTGAGCCCTCAAGGTCGTCAACCTCCCGTTGTCATGGTAACGGGCTTCCCATTTTCTTCTTCACTCCCTTACACACAGCTGCTGCCTCCTTCTCATGTCTTTTAATTATGTCCACTTTTTCTTGTAGCGTAATGGTTTTCCTTTTCTTAGCATCACTGCTATCACTCAGGAGTTTTCTTTTGGTGCCATTGAGCAAGATACTAAGATAGTCAGCAAACGCAGATGTAGGAACACTCTTGCCAGGGGCGACGGTGTGGTGGAACTGAGGTGCGTGAGTGTTATTGTATTCAAGCATGAGGTGGGCGGTGTGGTGGATAACCACTAGTGACGCCTGGCGCCAACAATAACAATAAACCCGCTTTACGATTTATAAATTTTCAATTTTTAAATCT
>NC_059273.1:3627500-3637500 GCF_017591435.1 Portunus trituberculatus
AAAGAAAGATACTAAAAAGATACAATAGAGACGGTAAAAATACTCACTAAGGCTTAGGTGCTGAAGATGACTGGCATGCTGCAGCAGGAGCTGAAGGGTATGGAAATTAATATGAGTACGAGTGAGGTCCAGTCTGGCCAATGCTCTTGCCTTTTTCAGCTCTCCGAATCCTAGATGATCAACTTTAGTACAGTTGGCCATGCTTAGTTCTGAAAAGACAAATCCATTTCTCATATGAATACATTCTCTTACTATGGAATGCTGCACACAACACTGCTGAATAAGAAAAATAACACTATGATAAAAAAGTCAATAAATGAAATAAATAAATAAGTTAAAAAAAATAAATAAATAAACAAAAAAATACTGCAGGTCCTTCAAGCAGATTCAGAAGGCCACTATTGAATTAGGAAAAAATCATATTAGTACACACTCCTCATAAGACACCTTGTAGGAACAGTATGCTTGAAACAGGGGTATCATTATCATTATGATTACTGTATGCTTTCTTATGGATTTACTGCTGCAGTAGTATGTAGAAGTGTACACATTAGAAAGTTAGGAATCTTGCATAGCTGGCATGGCCAAGATACCAAGTCAGTCTTGTTTGCTGGCCCCAGAAGGACAGTAACTAAGGTTGACAAAGTGCTCTATGTCCATTGCAAGCCTTACCAGATTTCTCTTCTTCATCACTCCAAACAGTTACTTTTTTTCAATAATGTGTATTCTATTGACAAGCTACACTAAGTATTGTCTTCTGGAGATTGAGTTTAAAGTATCCATGTACGCTGCGTCCTGTCAACTCTCACACTTGCTTTCTTCAAAAGAATATTGAAAACACTGAAAAACACTTATTCATTCTGGCCACATGCTCTGAATGAGTGTATGTATTGTCCTCACATCTGGCACGATGCAGCTGTGCAACTCCATGGCATCTAGAACTGTGTGTGTGTGTGCATATTTTGTTTTCACATCTGACAGTGCAGCAGTGTGGTGGTGCAGCACCACAGAATCTAGAATCGCATGAAAGTGATGCAGCAGTACAGTGTTGCTGCAGCACAATGCGATATGGTGTAGTAGATGCAGTGGCACTGCAATGAAATTCCTAATGCTTGTTTGTGTGTTTTCACAATACAGTGCAACACCAGCCTCTCTCTCCCCTCTCCCTTATCTTTTCTTCTTTACTTTATTTATATTTTTTAATATGTACTAAATACTACTAGTTTTTCACATCAGCTTTTTCCTCTTGACACTAAAAAATCCACAGCCATTACTTTTATATGCATTTAAATAAACTTTCTTACCAATCAAATTTGGACAGACAACAGAAATCATGTAGAGACAATAGTTGTCAATGAAGTGGCAGTTGTTGAGTCTGAGAACTGTAAGCTGGTGGCCGCATGTGTGGATGAATTGCATGAAAGTTTCTGTGTTTACACCATCATAAGGACCACACCAGGACAGGTCCAGGCACTGTAGCAGAGAACACCTTGATGCTAAGCACTCTAGTGTTGAATTTTTCACTAACCACCAACAATTCTGGAAGAAAAATTATGCAGTTGAAGAAAATAGATCTGGTTAAGAAAATATTAAACTGACCGGTCAAAACAATTCATATACATATATCAATTGGCACATATACCCATAATGAACAATTATTCTCCAAGAAATCTCTCATAACCTGTGCTGTGAGCAATAATGTCCAGTTGTAACCTGTGAGTTTTTTGCTTTATCTTTCAGTCTTTGCACTGGTTGTCTACAGCAAAGGATTTTGGGCTTGTTCAGACCAATCTTTGGGTAGGGATGAGACAAGTCACACATCACACAGCAAGGTCACAACCCCATAAGTTAAGTCACATACCTACTTGCTGCTATATGAACAAGGGTTACACATTAAGAGGCTTGCCCATTTACTTTGCCGCAACTGGGCTTTCTCACTTCTGAGCCAAGTGTGCTAACCATTATACTATGTGATGTGATGTGATGTGATATGTGTGTGTGTGTGTGTGTGTGTGTGTGTGTGTGTGTGTGTGTGTGTGTGTGTGTGTGTGTGTGTGTGTGTGTGTGTCTATTTATCTATTTACATAGTTGTGTTTTACAGGAAAAGAGCTATGCTTATGCTGTCCTGTCTCTATACCTAGAGTCATCAATTTTAGCCTAAAAGTCATGAACATTTCTTGCTTGAGCCATTGTTTCATCCAAATTGTTCCAGATTTCTATGCTTCTGTTTGGAAAACTATATTTCTTAACGTCTCTTCTACACTTGGTCTTTTTTAATTTCATGCCGTGTTCCCTTGTATTTCTTGAATCCCATAACAGTAAGTCTTCTTTGTCAACTGTGTCCATCCCCTTCCATGCCCTGTATATGGAAATTAGGTCTCCTCTTTCTCTCCTCTGTTGCAATGTTGGAAGTTTTAATATCTTTAATCTGTCCTCATACATTAGGTCTCTTGAACTTGGAACCATTCTGGTTGCAGCTCCTTGAATCCTTTCTATCTTCCTTATATCTTTCTTATTATGTGGTGACCATATAAGTGCAGCATATTCAAATGTGTTTGTGTGTGTGTGTGTGTGTGTGTGTGTGTGTGTGTGTGTGTGTGTGTGTGTGTGTGTGTGTGTGTGTGTAATTCACCTCGGCCACCTGCTGGTCACCCAGCCAGTCTTCCCCATTTCAAAGTGAGCTCAGAGCTCATAGACCGATCTTCAGGTAGGACTGAGACCACATCACACACAACACACACCGGGAAAGCGAGGCCACAACCCCTCAAGTTACATCCCGTACCTATTTACTACTAGGTGAACAGGGGCCACACATTAAGAGGCTTGCCCATTTGCCTCACCGCTTCCGGGACTCGGACCCGGCCCTCTCAATTGTGAGTTGAGTGTGCTAATCACTACACTATGCGGTGTGTGTGTGTGTGTGTGTGTGTGTGTGTGTGTGTGTGTGTGTGTGTGTGTGTGTGTGTGTGTGTGTGTGTGTGTGTGTGTGTGTGTGTGTGTGTGTCCGACCAGTATAGGATTACCAACCTAGTATATAGATAGACAGATAGTAATCTATTAGTGATGGACTGCATGCATGATTAGTCTTAAATAATGACTGCTTAGAATTATCTTATCATCTTCTATTCGCATTAAACCTCTTATTCTAAACCTGCTATAAGCATAGTTAATTTTGTAGAACAATGTATTTCGGCTAAAGAAACAAAATCTTATCTACACTTCCTCTTCCTTTCTCATATCCTTCCTATTTGAGTTTCAAGAATTAATCTATTTTTTTCAAGATACATGCACAAATTCCCAACCTACAAACCCGTAGATTAAGGGTCATGTAGAGGAAAGGGTCAGAGGCATAGCTTTGGAGAAGCTTGCAGGTGCAGGCTAGATGACACAGACTCCTGATGTCAAGCTTATGCAGGATGTACATGATCAGCTCCTCCTGCAATAAAAACATATGAATAGAAAGTGCATTTACTAACATAATATACTGTTAGTGAAAACAGAAATGCACCAAGGAATGAAATACTAATTATAAGATTACATAAAACATGTAAGAACATTAGGCGACTCTTCTACCATGACCATTTCCAAGAGGGAGTTCTTAAAAGCCTGGATCAGACATACAGCAAATACATGGATAAAAGTAATTCTTATTGCTAAACCAAAAAACAACATTAATGATACTATTTCTTGACATCTTTCCAATTCAAAAAGCAACTGGCTATATTTCATGACTGTTAATACATATTCTTATTAAGTTTTCTAGAATTGGAATTTAAATACCACAAGCTTTCTAGACATTTAGCAAGGTCACTCACAGGTAAGAGGTCAAAGTATCCTCCCTTTGTTCCTTCTTCAACAGAGATATCTGTATCATCCTCAGAAGGGGTAACGTCTACAGCTGTAAGAGAATCTTCACAAACTTCTAAGTCTGCTTTTTCCTCCCTTGTGAGCTCCTCTCCTGGGTTTTTGTGTTCATCTTCCACCAGCTTCTGGAGGTTTTCCTCAGACAACAGAAATTTAACTCCACTAAGGATGTCCTCTTCACAACTGAAAACAAAAGATGACTTTGAAAACTGACACTTTGCAGCATCACTATAATGCACCATTAGTCTGATAGGAGTTCGCAATCACCTTGATTCTGCTTCATTTGTACAAGCTCATTGTAGAAATAAAGAATCCCTAGTCCTGCTGCTTTGTCTAGTTTAGCTTTAACAGCATTATATGATATACTGAGTATGATGACATTCTTTTATAATATCTGCAGAATTTCTAGCCAGTTTGTTTCCTTCCCTATCATAGAACCAAATACACATTACAATATCAAACCAAATACACATTACAATATCAAATTAGATGATAGAAGTCAGAGCCAGTGTAAGAATTCAGTATCCAAGTTCAATGAGAAGAAACAAAATGTAATATGTAAATAAAAAAGACAGATAAAAGAATTCATCAAGTCAAATCTCATATAACTCTAATGGCAGGCACACAGTAGTCTCTTGGAGCAGCAGCCAAATGCTTCTCAAGAGGACTACTGAAAAGCATACCATCACCATGAACATACCAAACCTAGATGACAAGGACTTTAAGTTTTAAACTACAGTTACATTAACAACAGAACCACACCCGTATTGGAACATATTCACAACCAGAATCTTACATGGACTTATGGATTCCCATCTTCATAACCTGCATGGTGATAGTCTCTCCTGAGGCCTCATATCCACTGCTTGAATGGGTAGAACCAACCAGCATCACTGCATCCAGGGCAGAGTAGTAGCTGTGGCCTCGCTGATCAAACTCAATCCTCAGCATGCTACAGGAAAGGACATGGTTCAGAGTTCATTAACAAAATTTTCTATCAATATATATATATATATATATATATATATATATATATATATATATATATATATATATATATATATATATATATATATATGACACTTGTTCCTGCAAATTACTGGCATAAGATGGTCACAATTTAATTCTCGCATTCTCTTTTCTATTTTTCCTCTCATATAATCTTCCATGTACCTCAATTCTGTTGGGATTTTTCTTTTGTAATTCATCTTTTAATTTACCAAAAAAAAAAAAAAAAAAAAAAAAAAAAAATATATATATATATATATATATATATATATATATATATATATATATATATATATATATATATATATATATATATATATATATATATATATATATATATATATATATATATATATATATATATATATATATATATATATATATATATATATATATATATATATATATATATATATATATATATATATATATATATATATATATATATAAAATAAAATAAATAAATAAATAAATAAATAAATAAATAAATAAATAAATAAGTAAAAATAAATGAATAAATAAAAAATATATATATAAACAAATAAAATAAATAAAAATAAAAAAATAAACAAATAAATAAAATAAAAAAGTAAACAAATAAATAAATGTAAATATGAAGAGAAACTGTTTATGTTAAGGCACTCAAAGGAGAATGATTTACTGCTTACTATGTAAGGTAGAGCTGATTTGGAGACAACATTTGGCCATGTTTTTCATATGAAAGGAAAATTATTTAGGCCACAAGTAAAATAGCTAGTACTGTATGCTCAAAACATACATTACATGATATTAGTTGTCTCCACATAACAAATATAACCTAAAACAAATAGAAAGACTTGCAACAAAGTACACCAATTGCTAACATCTCCAGCTGCATAATCCAATGAAATTTATTTTTTTATACAAACATCAACTATACATAGCAAATAATCAAAACTCACTTAATCAAAACACGTGGCTGCTCAATGGGAGGAGAGAAGATCCGAGAAACTGCTTTCAGTCCTGTCTGGGGCTCTCCTGCCCACAGCAACACCCAGCTCTGCCCCTCCAGGGAGCCCCATACTCGCACTGCACTCCCAGGATGGTAGGTCTCATACAGATCCACTCTAATGGGGTACACAGCGCTGTCATACTTCAGATCTGCAATAGGTTTGTTACCATTGTTATCTTGAAAGGCTCTATAGGTCCTTGCATACAATGATCTTGATTATCTCATGAAGAAAGATTAAGTATTATTAATGACAGGAGAGTTGAACAAAAGCCTTAATGTGTAACAAGAAAAATAAGCTACCAACCACATATTCATTATATTAAAATAAAATTCCTATACAAAGCTGATGAAGGAACTCTATGACATGAAATATCAATCCAGATGAGAGATAATTTAGGCAAGCATATACAGTAGTATATTTATTCTAACTCCTGTTCCTGGAAATACCCTCAACAGAATGACCACATCAGAAGTCCCATTTTGTCCTGCCGAAATGCTTCAGCTTTCAACATTACAGTTTCCTCAATTTAGTAACTAGTTACAATATCAAATGTGCAGCTTGGTTATCAAGTGTTCATCTGAGAAATTTTAAGACAGCTTTAAAAAAAAAAAAAAAAAAAAAAAAAAAAAATACAAGTATTTCTCCTTTTCTTCATAGTACACTTCATTCATGGTATCACTGTCACAAGCAAATGACTTTAACTGCTTAGTTACAGGTTGGCTGGCTAATTCTTGTGACACAATAAAAAAAGCTGCAACATTGTAAGTAATAAAGATCTTTTTAAATCAAATTAATTAATAGAGGATTACTCTAAGTATTGTGGCATGGATATGCCATCAAGAATACAGTAAAGTAAATGGAGTAAATAAGCAGTAGTCAAACAAGTGTTATAACCATAAGTGCAATCTGCATGGAAAAAATAAAACAAGAAGATAGGAAGACTTATTTTTGCTGAGCTAAGAATATGCATGTGGGGCTTCACAACGTGAGGATTTGGTGTACCCTCTTCCTGGGGATTAATGTGACACACGTGGCAAGATCTACACACCTGGACTTGTAAGGATTAACAACGTGCACATCACATGCATTTACAAATTCTCAGATATTCACTGGACATGGAAGGCTCTTGATGCTTTATAGGTCATATTAATCACTCACATTCCTTCAATAAACTGCATTTGGCAAACAGAATTACTGCTTCAAATCTTCTACAATGCATTTCATATACCTCTTTCCATCTTTAGTTATAAATAATAATAAAAACAAAATAAACAAATTAGCAACCTGAAATGTTTAACACTGAGTCATGAATCATTAAATAGAATACAAAAAAGTATGGTTCTGAATCTGAAAACTTTCCTTTTTTCAGTTTCTTAACATATTAGGTGACTGCAGTCAAGATATAAGCCATAAAATTCTATTTCAATTCACTAAGGGCAGCAAAGGAGCCAATACATGTAAGTACATACCAATGAAGTCAACTGATGGTGGTAAAAGGGGCTTGGGGTCTTCAATGGGTTGTGGAGCAGAGTCACTCTTAGCCCACCAATAGCCATAGCTTCGCTGTTGGCATCAAGTACATCTACTATAAGAAATCATGAGGAAGCCAAACAAAGTAGTGAATGTCAATCAGTATGACAAACGTGTACATTAAGAGAAGTATTCAATGTATATTTTCCATCATAAGTTTCCTTACTTAGGAGAAATTATTCTGATAGCACTAGAAAATATCTAACATAAATAACCAACACTATTTCAAGTGTTTAAGGATGTACTATTCTTTAAATCCCTGGGCAGATGCATATAAAATCATCACGCACATAACACAATCCCATTACCAGGCAGTATGCAGCAGAGAAGTCTCCGTAGTCCGGGTACAATGTTGGCTTGCCAATGATGTTATTGGCAACATAGGAAATTGAGCCGTCACTTCCATACTGAGAACTAAAGTCTGTCACTTCCTTCACATACTGATCCACAACACAATGGGTCCAACTTTTCCTTGGAATCTCCTCCATTGTTCTGCAATCAATGAGGAAAATTAAAGAAATTTTGGTCAATTTCTAGTTTAACTCAACAAATAGTAAGACAGAAAACTGACTAATGTTCTGTGTCAAATGGATAATTTTTTTTCAAGTTATGACTCTTTTCAATTCATGACTACTTCTCATCCCTAATCTTGGGGAAAATTGGGGTTTTTGGATGGGGAAGCATTAAATTGAGTAACGTGTTGCAAAAGGGATCGAAAATCAACAAAATCACATAAGCCATATCTGAAACCCAAGGTTTTTGGGTTGGGGAGCATTAAATCAAGTAATGTGTACTGCAAAAGAGGTTAGATATCAACAATATCACATAAAAAATCTCTTAAAATAAATCAATTACATATCTGACAGTGGCAGCAGCAAAGTGCGTTGCTGTACTGTTATTGGTGAGCAGTGTTGCTACTGACCAAGGATTACAAATCAGTAATCAAACCCAACATTATAACTTCCTACATGGTGAAGCCTGGAGCCCCCTAGGGTTACTAACCAAACCTCACATTATAACCTTGATTTAATGTTCTCCCAAAAAAGCGCAATTTTCCACAGGTTCCCTATGGTGGGGATGGGAACGGTAACAAGTTGAAAAGTCATAAATTGAAAACTATCAGTTTGAGACAGTAATGATGAACATTAATCAATTCACTTAATCCAGAAAGTGGTTGAGTGAAACTATAAATTGTCTGGAATTTTACATATACAATTTCAATAATAGCTTTTCATTTGTTATGACTCACATATTGAAGGATTCTTGAGTCGATGAAATCTCAGTCAAGCTGGCATTTCCCTAGCCACACCAACACACGACCCACAGTGACACTGCAGGATACCAGAGAGCTGTTTGTCCACCCACGTCCAGGTTCCCACAATGACTGACATGTGACAAGACGCCGCAGCGCAAGGCTGTCACGCATCAGCTGAGCTGCTGAGTGCTGACTCAGACAGTACTGACGAACAGCGGAACATGCGAGCTGCACTGAGTACAGTCTTCTTTTTGGGGGTTTGTTGGGGCCGTGCAGGCTGTGTCACAGCCTCTAGTACCCCAAAAGTGTAGTATGCGGTGGTGATATGTTCAGGCTATATGCGGTGGAGCTGATTTGTTTTCTGTAGGAAGGTCCTGGTGAGGTTGAGTCTTGAAAGCCTGAGAGGTACAGTGACATTCACTGCACAGTGCACAAGCCTCAAGGTCTTTATAATAACTAGATCTTTTTATGCTCAGTGGGAGGACAAGGAAAGTACTCCAATGGCTCTTGTCTAAGAAAACTTAATAAAATAAATAGATAAATGTATAAAAGTTAGTTCTGTTCCAGTTCTATCGTTAATACCCCTCCCTCTCTCTCTCTCTCTCTCTCTCTCTCTCTCTCTCTCTCTCTCTCGTTAAAAACGAGTTTTTTTTATCATATTCTTATCATAATTATGATATTTATCATTATCATCCTTATTTGTTGTGACACCTCCCCCCCCACACACACACACGGAACCCAACGTGTCTCGCCACAAAAGTGAACACTTGTGTGTTTACATTCTTGTGTCACCGGACTAAGGTAATGTTTGATTAATTATAGCTAATGTTATCACTGACCCTTCAATTGTCGGTTCACTGAAGAGATTTAAGAGAGTCTTTGCAGTTCCCTTAAGAAGAATATTGAAATAGCGGTAGCGTTTTTATTAAAGTCAAGGTACGGTTGGTTAGCGTCAGATTAATTTGATGCATTTATTTCCCTGCTGATCTTGTCATTATGTAGATCAAGATACGAAAAAAACCCCATCATATTTTGTTTACAAATAAAGTTAATGTCAAGAAATTAGTAGACTCTTGTGTTGACATGTTTTCATTGTGAAAGACATGTGTATACAATACTTAGGAAAAAAAAAAAAAAGTAATTTCAGGAAAGATGATGTATGTGGTATATTTATCGCAATTATAAAACTAATAATGAACATTGTACAAACACGCCCTATCCACCCATGCATGGAGTATGCTTCACATGTAAGGAAGGGATGGGGGAGTCCACTCATACAGTTAGCCGGGGTGGAATAAAAGAAAAAATGTTTTATCAACTCTTCTTATCCAACTAACTGCCTTCAGTCTCT
>NC_059273.1:3640000-3777500 GCF_017591435.1 Portunus trituberculatus
CTGTAGAGCGACTGGAGAAACTTTGTGGCAGTAAAGTTGCAAATCACCTTTTTTGTGTCTTCTCATCATGGTACAAAGGCAGCAACGGTTTCAATATTAATATTGACCATAACTACATTGAAAGTGAAAGCTTAGGAAATGGTACTCTACTGAAGCTTCATGGCTTGTTGAATAATGCTTCAGAGTATGGAGAAGAGTCCCTGCTTCAGGATTGCAATGCAAGAGAGGACAAATATATTCAGCAGTTAGCTGAAAAAAATAATGAACAAGGAAACTGCAGAAGTGGTGCAGTCTCTCCTATACCACTTCAGTACCACATGATAGATGCAGTAAGTCACTGGTTGGCAAGGGAAGCAAAAGAATACTTGTCCAGCCACTTAGCCCCAAGGTTCCGGGAAGAGGTCCTTGAACTCCTTATAAATGTAATTGCTTGTAAGGTTGATTTGCCCAGGCCCAAAGAAAAGCTTCGCATATATGAGGAACATTTGGATTTTATATGTTTGTTAGCCTTCTTATTATGCATAAGCCTGAAGTGTTTGCTGACAAAGGGTGTTACAGCTTTGGATTTGTCTCCTATATCACATTTAGTAAAAAAATGGAAATTGTTGTGTTGGGGTGGAGAAATTGTCAATCATAATGGGGAAGAATGTAAATGTCCTTCTTTTGACATATTTGGCTTTTCTTTTGACATTGGAGTTTCAGGATTAAAAACACTGAAATATCTGAAGTTACCCCATTTTGTATATAACAGCTTTGTAAGGAAAGTCGCATACATGTGCCCTAACCTAGAAGTTTTAATTCTGCGATGTTCAGCAGACTGTGCCAACCCAAAGTACAATGCTCCTGTTGTCACTAATGTGGAACTATTGTATGGAGACTCTATGCTTTGTCCTGATGGCCATGTGAGACTTATACCTGGTTGTAAGGATTTAGTTACTCTTGCTTTGCCTGAAGGTGTAGAGACCTTAGATGTCACCAATGATGCCATTGAAATGTTAACCTACATGCCCAACCTGCAGTACTTTGTAGGTGTTCCTATGATTTATGTGACAGAGGAGTTTGAGGAAATTTTTGATCAGTTTCCTGAGCCTCCAAAGTTAACTAATTTTCATCATGGTGCATATGAAATATTGAGTTGGCCAACTTTTGTGTATGAGGAGTCTCCAGCAGTACCCAATCCTGAGTATTTGTCCAGAGTGTTTTCCAGAGTTAAAGAGGTAGGAATATATGCACCAAGTCATGTCACTGAAAAAGTTTTGAAGGGATTTCCAAAGGCTCAAGACATTACAATTTTCACGGATAATTTTCCAGCTCATGGTAAATACTTAAAAAACTTGACATCACTGGATATCAATACAGGGTATCAAGAAGAGTGGCCTATTCTTGTCTCCCTAAGTCAGACCTCCCCAAAACTAGAACAATTAACCCTCAGATCTTTCTCCTTGCAAATGGATGATGTCTGTACCCAAAGTCCTGTCTTTTCATCCTTGCATACCTTAAAGTTTCATGGTCAACATGTACTACAAGCAACTGCACTGCTCATCTTCCTTCGTGGTTGTCCTTCACTCTCTACCTTCGTTCTCTCAATGATAACAGATGAGGATGGAGATTCACAACTGGATGAACAAACTCTCTTGCAAGCTATTCCAATGTTAACTGGTATCCAGAAATTTGTATATAAAGTTCAGAGTGCTTTCAAGACCACAGGTGGTGTTCCATCTAGCTTAACAATGCAGTCATGTTTGGCTTTGATTGAAGCTTGTCCATACCTTATGTATATAGGACAACTGGAAACGTGGAAAATTACAAAGTTAGAATTAAATACTTTACAGGAGTTAGTGAGGAGTAAAAATTGGGCTTTGGAAATTGCTTGACAGGGAAATACATTTAGAAAAATAGACAAAAAAGTGTGATACATACTTGCTTCTGTTTCTGTACAGTACATGGATTTGTAAGACCAAGTCAGTATGGACTATTAGATGCCTTGGAGAATTAAGAATATAGTATTTATCTTTTTATAAAAACAATATTCATGAAGCTGTGTTCGTTAAAATAAGTTTAATTGTTGCCATTGTCTGGATTGCAGATGTATATGTATGTGTTTTAAAGATGCATTGAAACCTTAAATAAAACATGGTAAACTACAATTTTAGGAAATATTCCAGTATGTAGTTATAATTCTAGGGGAATATTTCACTAGGTTGGGACATAAGGCATTTTTACTAGTCCTTTAGTCTGTTTCTAGCCATGATAGTCTAGATGGAGAGCAGTTGTGGATTCATAAATGTGATATGGCCTCCAGGAGACAATAAACTAGTTCTATCAAAATATTCACTCCACTCAGGTTCTGACTTCTTCCAAACTTGAATGGTTGAAACATGCATTAAGGTGGATTCACACGTGTCAACATGCGACTGAAATTGTAAGTACTGACTGAGCCCTTCCAGTCAAAATGTTCACACAGACTAGGAAGTATCAGCTGGTTGGCAGGAAGTGAATGTAAACAAAGAAGTAATCAACAAGATGTCTTCCTCTGGTGACGACGATGATTGTGAACAAATTAAATCATCACATATTCAAGCCTCACCTCCAACAACACCCTGCATAGAGGGAAACGGTTCTTCAAGAGTGGCAGCGATCTCATTGAAGGTTGATTTGCGTAGCTTTTTTTTTTTTTTTTTTTTTTTGCTGTATAATTTATTTTTAGGGTTCTAGATGTGCCCTATTTCCCTCACCAACTCCAACATCTCTACATCTGGACACTACATTTTCAAACCTTTCTCTGTGACATCATAATGTAAATTGACTGAACAAGACCGACATGTTGGTCTTGTTTTGTGACTGGTTTTTCCAATCACTAGGCACTGATATTCAGTTAAAAACTATCGACTTGCAATTTCAGTTGCACATTGACGTGTGAACCAGCCTTTAGGCTGCCTACCATTGCTCCAGTCATTGAAAATTTCTTACAAAATTTTCATTTATGTTGATGTGTTCCCCACTTGTGCCAGTGTGTATGTGTGTGTGTGTGTGTATATATTTACCTAGTTTACATAGTTGTTTATTACAGGGTTCAAGTGGGGCTCATAGTGACCTGTCTCCATATTCACATTTATCCAACTTTTCCTTAAATTTGTGCACAATTTCTGCTGTTACAATCTCTTCACTTAATCTATTCCAGATGTCGACTGTCCTAGGTGGAAAATTGGACTTCTTAATGTTCCTGAGACACTTTTTCATGATCTTGGAATGGCCTCTTGTTTGTCTATCTCTGTCCTGTCAATTATATCAGGTCTTGTCTATCTATCTTTTCCATATGGTTAACTAACTTATACATCATTATTAGGTCTCCTCTTTCCTGTCTATCCTTCAAAGTTGGTAGTTCCATTTCCTTCAGTCTTTCTTCATAGGGAAGATCCTTTATTTCTGGGGCCATCATTTTAGCAATCCTCTGGATTCTTTTTAGTTTTTTTATGTCTTTCTGCCTGTATGGTGACCATACCACTGCTCCATATTCTAGTCATAGTGGTTATCATAATTTTCATCGTACATGTAATTGAACACCACCCTGATGTTGGTTAATATCTTGTATGTTGAAGCAGAGTCCATTTATGTGTCTTTCTGGAGTCAGGGTGTCTTGTATAATCACTCCCATTTCTTTCTCCACTCCTTTTCTTTATAATCTCTTCTCCCATTTTATATTCCCACATAGTTCTTCTATTACTTTTACCCATTTCCATTACAAGGGCATGAAGTTCTAATATTCACTTTTGGCTCCACTTCCAGATCTTGTCAATGTCTTTCTGCAATTCCTTAGTCACTGATGTTCCTTATTACTCTCAAAAGTTTTGCATCATCTGTAAACAAATCTATGTAGCTACTCAAATCTTGTATATCGTTAACATATTTGGAACATAATTAGTACAAGCACCGAACCCTGTGGTATGTGCCACTAGTAACTGTGCTCCAGCTTGATAGGGTGTTTCTTATAATTGTTCTCATTTTGCTATCTGTTAAGGGCATGCTGTGGTTGAGATTTAGTAAATTATTACGAAATATAATTTTTCAACTTGGCAGATTGTAGGAAAAGTATTCATAATTCATATGGTATATGAATCATGGCCCTATGCATACAGCAACACTCATTCTGATGCATTTAAAGGGACACGAGTGGCGTACTCCATGAGGTAGGCGTGGTGCAATAAACATTATCTAAGCATTGTAGTATATTGCCTGTTTTTCCTTGTTATTCTACCACTAATGTTAGTCTCGTATGGTGAGGCTCCACCTTTCAAATTGCTCGCCTCCTTCCCGCCTTGTCATACAGCACACCAGTGCAATAGAAAGGCAAAGGGAGAGGTTCTGTCATACTCCTGCTTGTAGGCTCTTTTATGCTACAGCAGCTAAAGAAGATGGAAGAGATTATGGCTCAGTGACAGGGGATGCTGTGGCATTTGGTATGCCAGGGAAGGTTTTGGAGAGAAGGGACAGGAAGAGGATCTCACTTTTAATAGCAGAGGCTAAGAAAGATTAAATTAAGGAAAAGAAACTGAAAAAAATACACGAGGAGAAGAGGAAAGCAGAGGGAGAAACATACGTACCTGGATGCACTGATCTTGATTAGGACCAAAAAATCTACTTGGAGAGGGTTGGGGAAGGTGCCTACTGACAGGTACAATAAACCATAATTCTATGAAATAGCATTCTTAGGATACTCACCAGTGAGTCAAATCTACCGGCAAAAACATGAAGAACCAGAGCCAGGAATTCTGATAATGTCACCACAAGGTAAATAGCTCCCGAAATGAAGTACTAAATATGGAATATGTAATTAGATCAATCTCTGTGTGCAGTTTCTCTATACATTAACACACAACATATAATAAATCTACTAATTTTGATAAACACATAGTGTGGGTGCTAATCTTTTAAAACTTTAAAAAGCCGTATCTCAAAACAGGATATATATATATATATATATATATATATATATATATATATATATATATATATATATATATATATATATATATATATATATATTGTAACAATGTGGAACAGGTGGGTTGGTGGGTGATGGAAAGAAACTCAGGAGTAGCAGGTATTTTATTTCTCAACGTTTGCCCATAGGGCTTCTTCAGAGAATTCTCTGAAGAAGCCCTATAAACGTTGGAGAAATAAAATACTCCTGCTACTCCTGAGTTTCTTTCCATCACCCATATATATATATATATATATATATATATATATATATATATATATATATATATATATATATATATATCATCAACCATTATACATGCTGCCTTGAAACTTGGTGTACTTAATGACAGGGATTGGGGTAACATTTTGTCAGACCAGCTTTTCCCTAAAGTGATTAGAAAGTTAAGACAGACATTTCGAATGCAACTATGTAGGCAGTAGTCACCTGCCGCCCGGTGGAATACTCCAGGAGAGGTACTTACAGGGATGTAGGCAGTGCTGCAGACTGAGTGATTCCCCGTGTCCTCTCTTCCCGGTTCCCTTTGTGGTCTCATTTATACAATTGAGCAGCTGCAGCCTGCCCTCTAAAGACAACTTCTACTACTTCCTACACTACACTACAACACCTTACACTTTTACACTCTCTTCAAATCAAAATTTAATAATGGCTTCACCACGCCCTGCCTCGGAGTCCCCTCTGGGAGGGACCATAAATGTCCCCAGGTCGGACTGCCCCTCTGCTGTCGACCTTGGGTGTCTTGACACTTCATCTAATACTTTCACTATCAATTTCTGCAACATTCGTGGCCTTCGTTCTAATTTTCAATCTGTGGAACACCACCTCTCCTCTACTAAACCTCATCTTCTCTTCCTAACGAAACACAGTTGTCTGTGACTACTGACAGCAGCCCTTTTCTGTTCCCTCCTACTTGCTCTATCCTCATTTTCAATCCAAAGCTGGATGTTGCGCATACGTGCGTAACGACACCACTTGCTCTCGTGCCCACAATCTTGAATCTTCAGAATTTTCTACCATCTGGCTAAGACTTCAATGTCACTCTCTAACTAAATTCATCTGTGCTGTATACCTCTCACCTAATTCCTCTGACTATGTAAAATTCTTTGACTATTTGACTTCCAAGGTGGAGCACATCTTATCTCACTTTCCTTTTGCTGAGATCTCCATTTTAGGGATTTCAATGTTCACCACCAGCTTTGGCTTTCATCTTCTTTCACTGACCAACCTGGTGAACAAACCTTCAACTTTGCTATCCTTCATGACCTAGAGCAGCTAGTGCAGTTCCCTACCCGTATTCCTGACCGCCTTGGAGACACGCCCAACATTCTTGATCTTTTCCTAACCTCCAACCCTTCTGCTTACTCTGTTAAACTTTCCTCTCCGTTGGGCTCCTCCGACCACAATCTAATTTCCGTTACCTGTTCTATCACTCCAGTGCAGCCTCAGGACCCGCCTAAGCGGAGGTGCTTCTGGCATTTTAACTCTGCTAAGTGGGAGGAACTAAGGCAGTACTATTCTGATTTCCCTTGGGATGATTATTGTTTTCATGTCAGAGATCCTTCTCTTTGTGCCGAGCGCATAACAGAGGTGATTATCTCTGGCATGGAGCTATACATTCCTCATACTTTCTCTAACCCTAAAGCTAAAAAGCCTTGGTTTAACTCTGCTTGTTCTCGTGCTGTCAATGATAGAGAGGCGGCTCACAAACGGTTCCGTAGCCATCCAACTGCTGAAACTCATGCCCTATATATTTCTGCCCGTAATCATGCCAAATCTATTCTCCAACTTACTAAAAACTCTTTCATCAATAGAAAATGTCAAAGTCTTTCCAATTCTAACTCCTCTCGAGATTTCTGGCATCTAGCCAATAATATCTCTAACAACTTTACTTCTTCGTCTTTCCTCCTTTACTTCATCCAGATGGCTCTACAGCTGTCTCTTCTTTTCTAAAGCTGAACTCTTCGCTCAAACCTTTGCTACCAACTCAACTTTGGATGATTCTGGGCATATTCCTCCTACTCCTCCACCCTCTGACTACTTCATCCCTAAAATTAAAATTCTTTATAAAGACGTTTTCCTGGCCCTCTCTGGCCTTGATTCTCGGAAGGCTTACGGTCCGGATGGAGTCCCTCCTGTTGTTCTCAAAACTGTGCTTCCGAACTCGCTCACTGCCTGGTCAAACTCTTTCATCTGTGTCTCTACTTCTATTTATCCTTCTTGCTGGAAGTTTGCTCACATTCAACCTGTCCCTAAAAAGGTGACCACTCCAATCCTTCTAACTACCGCCCTATAGCTTTGATTTCCTGCCTTTCTAAAGCCTTTGAGTCTATCCTTAATAGGAAGATAATGAGGCATCTATCAGCTCACAACCTTCTCTCTGATTGCCAGTATGGTTTCCGTAAAGGCAGATCTACTGGTGATCTTCTTACTTTCCTAACTGAATCTTGGTCATCCTCTTTTAGGGACTTCGGTGAAACCTTTGCTGTCGGCCTTGACATATCGAAAGCCTTCGATAGAGTCTGGCACAAATCTTTAATTTCTAAACTACCCTCCTACGGATTCTATCCTTCTCTCTGTACCTTCATCTCCAGTTTCCTTTCCGATCGTTCTATTGCTGCTGTAGTAGACGGTCACTGTTCTTCCTCTAAAACTATCAACAGTGGTGTTCCACAGGGTTCTGTCCTATCACCCACTCTCTTTCTATTATTCATCAATGATCTCCTAAATCTGACTCAATGCCCTATCCACTCCTATGCTGATGATACCACCTTGCATTATTCAACAGCGTTCAACAGACGCCCAACCCAACAACAATTAAATGACTCAAGGCGAGATGCTATAGGACGCCTAACTTCTGATCTTTCACTTGTTTCTGATTGGGGCAGAGAAAACCTGGTTTTGTTCAATGCCTCAAAAACTCAATTTCTACAACTATCTACTCGACATAACCTTCCAGACAACTATCCTCTCTTCTTCAATAACACTCAACTTCCCTCTCCTCTACATTAAACACACTCGGTCTATCCTTCACTAAAAATCTAAACTGGAAATTTCACATCTCTACTCTTGCTAAATCAGCTTCCAAGAAGTTAGGTGTCCTGTGGCGTCTTCGTCCATTTTCTCTCCCTCCCAGCTGCTTGCTCTGTACAGGGCCTTATCCGCCCGTGTATGGAGTATGGCTCTCATGTCTGGGGGATCCACACACAGCTTTACTAAACAAGGTGGAATCTAAAGCTTTTCGTCTTATCAACTCTTCTCCTCTAACTGACTGTCTTGATTCTTTAAGTCACCGCCGCAATGTTGCATCTTTATCTGTCTTCTACCGCTGTTTTCATGCTGTCTGCTCTTCTGAACTTGCTAACTGCATGCCTTCCCCTCCTGCGGCCTCGCTGCACAAGACTCTCTACTTCTTCTCATCCCTATTCTGTCCATCTTCCTAATGCAAGAGTTAACCAGTATCTTCACTCCTTCATTCCCTACACTGGTAAACTCTGGAACTCTCTACCTGTGTCTGTATTTCCACCTGCCTATGACTTAAACTCTTTCAAAAGAGGAGTGTCAAGACACCTCTTACGTTAACTGGACCCTCCTTTTAGATTTTTTTGTTTTTTCTCTTTCTCCTACTTTCCTCTTAACAGGGCCTGGCAACCAGCGGGATTTTTTTTTTCCAACACTTTGTTTTCCCTTGGCCAGTGCCCTTGTAATGTAAAAAAAAAAAAAAAAAAAAAAAAAAAAAAAAAAAAAAAAAAATTCATATTTATATGCATCAAAGACAATCAGTAGCTTATAATCTGAAAATTTCATGTCATAAATCCTTTAACTTTATTTTTATTAATTTCAAATCTCGATCGCAGCCATTCCCTTAAGTAGTCTGTCATCCATTATTTTACTTTATTCCTTCCATGTATTCTATTTTCCATAGGAATCTCCTATGTGGTGCTCTGTCAAAAGCCTTCTTAATATCTTGATACACCGTGTCAGCACATTCATCTTTCCCTTGTACTTCATCTATTACTCTTGTAAAAAAGCTTAGCAAATTTGTTATACATACTTGATCTTTCTTTTTTAAAAACCAAAATGATAGCTAGTTATTAATTATCTCATTTCTCTCCAGATATTCTAACCATTTTTCTTTAATAAAAATTTCACAGATCTTTCCCACACCACTAGATAGTGACACTGGTCTATAATTTAAGGGCCGTCTTTTTTCCTCCATCGCATCTTGGGATTATATTTACTCTTTTCTATTCTTTTGGTACCTTCCCTTTTACCAGAGTTGTTGATTACATCCCAAATGTGTGTGTACGTGTTGCATATGCTGTCCTGAATGGATGAGAGAGAGAGAGAGAGAGACTATCTCTCTCTCAATGTGGCATTGCTGTTATCCTCAGTGTCTAACAACATTCAAACAAAAATGCAAAACTAGCAATTCACACCTGCAGGCTGTGGGTCCAGCCATCCCCAATTTACCATGAGTGTCACTCTGGCAACCCCCCACAGGCAAGCAGTTGCCACTCCACCTTTTTACAAGTTTTTAAGTCATAGACAAACAAAACGACTTACAATGGCATGTAGCATGCAGACATTGATAAACATGGCCTTTCTTGGCTTGTTTATGTTGTGTGTTCATCCGCACGGTCACATAGGAACTATGGATTATATATATATATATATATATATATATATATATATATATATATATATATAGATATATAGAGAGAGAGAGAGAGAGAGAGAGAGAGAGAGAGAGAGAGAGAGAGAGAGAGAGAGAGAGAGAGAGAGAGAGAGAGAGAGAGAGAGAGAGAGAGAGAGAGAGAGAGACTGCCATTAGTTAAAAAAAATGTTAGTGTCTGAATTATTAATGAAATACTGTGGTATTTCATTACTAATTCACTATCACTCAGTGCCACAGAGTCAAGGTTATCTTTGTGGCATGACTGTATATGAATACTAAGATATGATATCCATTATAGCAGGCAATAGAGGAGTGAAAACATAAACATCATGATGAAAGTAACATGCAAGCAAAAGGGTCACAAGAAGAAAAAGCGGCCAAGTCGCCGCGAGTCTCCCGCTTCGTCTTTGGCTCATCTTATCTCTACTTTATTTTTTGGTATTCCATGTAAGATTTCACTTTATGCATTACAAAACAATCCTTTCTTGGGGACAAGGTTTGTAAAAAGTTAATAGAAATGTTGTTTTGTGAACATAAATGCATATATAAGACAGTAACACCACCTCGAGAGGTGGTGTTCCCAGCAACCTCAGAGCAACCTGATATAGTCTGACTGGGCTTAATTTACGGCTGTGGTGGGGCGAGGGTAGCTCAACAGTGCTGCCACGTTTCCCAAAAATGCGATATGAAATGGAAGTTATTGGTGTACAAGGCATCGCAAATACCATCAATTCAGATGTATAAAATTTCGACTTCTGTATATAGATGGCTGAATCAACAGTAACCATCATATGCATAAAAAAAAATATATAGTACCATACAAACATGGCATACATATTCAACAGTGTTGCTGATATCAACTGTAGTAACTTATAATGGTACTTAGCGTATGTTTAGGGTATGTAATAATATCAGCGTTACAGATATAAGATAATGAGCATGGAAAAAAGAAATAATCTATTATCCAAAGTAAAAAAAAAAAGGGTCTTGTGAGTGGCAGCAACACTGATGAACCCAGCCTGGCCAGGCCGAATAACCTCACCTTGTAGTACGAGAAGTTGCTATAATTATAAGATAAAATGCTCACATTTACTGGCTTTTACAGTAATTTCAAGAGTGAGGCATAATCACATTCATAATTCGTAAGCCAAGCTAATGTGTAGTTTCTATTTTTACAAAATAGGTATATGCCAATACCTAAGTGAAAAAAAAAAAAAAAAAAAAAAAAAAAAGCATTATTCTCTTGTGAGCGGCAACTCTTCCACACCCAGCTGGTGGCCTTGACACATTGCAGTGGCGACGTGACTGACCTCGTGCCACTCATATATATATATATATATATATATATATATATATATATATATATATATATATATATATATATATATATATATATATACAATTATAAATGACTTACTAAAGAAAGGTAAGCAGAGAGAGAAAGAGAGAAAGAGAGAGAGAGAGAGAGAGAGAGAGAGAGAACAGTAGTGAAAATGTGGCAACACTGTACAGAGACACTCGCCACCCCATGGCCGTAAATTAAGGCTGGTCAGACTATAGCAACCTTGTCACCATCCCTTCAAGCGTTCATTGATGCTATTTCGCTGCAAGAGGCTGCTCTGACGTTGTTAAAGAATCTTGGATCCAGCTCCAGAAGCGCTAGAAACAGAGGCGGGGAGCCAGCCAATCACAGCGAAGCTGCCGCGTTCAGTCCCTCAACTGGCAAATTCAAACCCAGAAAATTCGCTAAAACGATGTGGTTGTACGTTATGCAGACTATTTGGTCTAACTTTATAGAGTACGTTAAACCGGAAATTCTTTAAACGAACATTCGTTAAGCACAGTATTACTGTATATATTACACACACACACACACCGCCAGACCGCCGAGCTGACAAGACATCGAAGAAGGGGCTCCAGCCACGGCATCAAACATCTACCTATACGTGAATATACAGGGCCCGAGCAGTAATAGGAATGTCTCTATGGTCCAATGAGGTGATGAGTTGGGGAAAGTGAGGAGTGTTGCAGAATAGGAAGAGGTGAAGTGTGTGAAAAAATTTTTTTGTGCGGTCACCAACCCGCAAACAGCTGATGTTAACATGGCGGAAGTGAGAAGGGATTCATTTGTGGGTTTTTTGGATTCCCCAGGACTGAGGGAGGTGAGTTTGGACAGAAGAATTGAGAATATGGAAAAAAGAATTGGAACAATAGTGGTAATAGAGGAAAGTTGGATAGAGTCCTAAGAGAAAATGAGGCTTTCCGTAGGGAAGTCATAATGGTTACCAGGGAAAATGCCAAGTTGTTGACACAAAAGTTGGAATTGGAAAGTAACAATGCGCTCCTGGGAAAACAGTGTCAGGAATTAACTGTAAAAATAACCGAGATGGAAAGAAAACTAAAAGGAGAGGAGAAAAGTAAACAAAGACACACTAGGCTGGAGGAGGTGACAAAAACAATGAAGAAGCGCATAACAGTTTTAGAGAAATAATTAAACAACAAAAAAAAAGAAAAGAGTGAGTTGGCCCAACGGGAGATTGTTAAAGTTTTACAGCAAGAGGAGATAATGGTGAGAAACACTGTAGAAAAGAAAAAGTGTGTGGTAGTGAGTGGATTAAAGGAAGATAATATAAGAAACTGGCAGGAGAGAAAAATTAAGGAGGAAGAGAAGATTAAGACCATGCTGAATAAGATCTCGGAAGAAGAAAATGCATTTGGAAAAGTTGAGGAATATATGAGATTGGGAAAGTATGAAGAAGGAAACTCTAGAGCCATGAAGATAACATTAAAATCCCAAGTAGCTGCTGAGCATGTATTGAGAAATGCATGGAAGCTGAAAAAATTCTCAAGAGACAAACATGATTTATGTAAGAAGAAATATGTCGCAGGAGGAAAGGGCTAAGATGAGAGAAATGGTGACAGAGGTGAGAGAGAGGAATGAGGCAAGAACAGAAGAAGAAGAAGTTTTTTGGAAAATAAGAAACGACAAAGTGTGGAAGTGGTGGACAAAAGAGAGGGAGTAAAAGACCAGACAAAGGAGCAGATAAGGAAGAAAGACATAAGAGTATCATATACTAACATAGACGGCTTCCTATAAAAAGATTAGAGTGTATGGACCATCTGATAAGGGATAAACCAGATATTATGTGTATAGTGGAGACTAAATTGAGACCGAATATACAAATAGATTGGTTTGGAGGGGGAAATTATAGAATGTGGAGAAAAGATAGAGTGAATAAAAGTGGAGGTGGAATAATTGTGTTAACAAGAAAAGACTTAATAGTGCAAAATGTGTGCCTTGGAGGAGACGAGGAGGAAGTGGTGGGTGTGGTGGTGACTGATGGAAGGCAAGATATCAATATTGTAACTGTGTATGTACCACCAAAAACAAGTGCATGGTCAAATGATCAGTATAATAGTATGGTGGAAAGCACATTGGAAAGAATGAGAAATGAAGCTGCAAAGAAAGCAAAAATGGTTATAGTTGGAGATTTCAACTGTAAAGACGTCAATTGGGAAGAATTTGAAGTGGGGAATGGTGGAGAATGGGGTGAGCAGCTATTAAATTATGCGGTGGGAAATTTGATGACACAGTGGGTGAGGCATCCAACAAGGGGAAGGAGGGGTGATGCCCCGTCGAGACTGGACTTGATATTCACAAAGGAGTAAATCTAGAAAATGAGATTGAGCATGAGTGTCCTTTGGGGAAGAGTGATCATGAATTATTGAAATTTGAGGTAAAGGTGGGGTTCAGCAAAGATAATGAAGTTGGATACAAGGAGGAATGCCTAAATTATGCTAAGGGAAGATATAAGGAGTTGAGAAATTACTTTGGAAATGTGGATTGGTCCGAAATGTACCAGGAAACAAACATGCAGTTAAAATATGAAAAATTTATGGAAATATATAGTGAGGCCGCAGAGAACTTTGTGCCAAAATATACTAAGAAAATCTTAAAGGGAGATCAATGGTTTAACAAAACCTGTGACAAGGCAAAAGGGAGAAGGAAAAGGCATGGGAAAAATACAAGAGAAATAATGAGGAAGTGGAGAGAGAAGCATATAGGAATGCAAGAAATAAATATGTTCAAGTGAGAAGAAGGGCACAACAAGAATTTGAACAGAGAATAGTGGAGAATTGTGAAAGTGATCCCAAAATGTTTTATAAATTCATTAATGGTAAATTACAGAAAAAGAAACAGTTGATAAATTAAAGGTTGGAGATTATATATATGAAGATACAAGTGTCATTGTTGAAAAATTGAATGAGAATTTCTGCAAAGTATTCACAGAAGAAACACAATTCAATCGACGGATGTTACCTGTGACAAGATGGATGCAAGAAATTATAGTAACAAAGAGTGACATTGCAAAAGTTTTGAGTCAATTAGATGTTAACAAGGCAATGGGACCAGATGGTGTGTCTGGAAGAATGTTAAAAGAATGTCAAGAGCAGTTGCTAGATCCAATTTTAGATTTAACAAGAACATCTATCAACACGGGACAGGTGCCAGTAGAATGGAAAAGGGCAAATGTAGTACCAATCTACAAAAGTGGATGTCGCATGGAACCATTGAATTATAGACCTGTTTCTTTGACCAGCATTATGTGTAAGATATGTGAAGAAGTGATCAAAAGCAAGTGGTGTGAGTTCCTGGAAAACAAAGAAATACTAAGTGAGAAACAGTTTGGCTTTAGAAAAGGGAAATCGTGTGTATCAAATTTGCTATGTTTCTACTCAAGAGTGGTCGATATTTTACAAGAGAGGGATGGATGGGTTGATTGTGTATACCTAGACTTAAAAAAAAAGCATTTGATAAAGTACCACATAACAGATTGATGTGGAAGTTAAGTAGTATCGGAGGAATAAGGGGGAAATCTGACGGAGTGGATGAGAAATTATTTGACAGGTAGAGAAATGAGGACGGTAGTGAAGGGAGTGAAGTCAGAGTGGAGGAAGGTAACCAGTGGAGTTCCCCAAGGTTCGGTGCTTGGTCCCATCATGTTCCTGATCTATATAAATGACATGCCAGAGGGAGTGAGAAGTTATATGAATATGTTTGCAGATGATGCAAAGATTATGAGGAGAGTGAGGAATATGCATGACTGTAATATACTGCAGAAGGACTTGGACAAAATATATGAATGGAGCAGGACGTGGCAAATGGAATTCAATACCAACAAAAGCTGTGTAATGAGAATGGGTAGAAGTAAATATAGACCATATAAAGACTACCAGCTGGGGGAAGACTGTAATTGAAGTCAGTGAAGAAAAAGACTTGGGAGTGACTGTACAGAGTAATCTGTCTCCAGAAAAGCACATTAATAGAATATTTGGAAAACGTACAGCATGCTCCAAAGTATAGGATGGGCATTTAATTACCTGGACGGGAACATGATAAAGAAAATATTGACCACCCTGATTAGGCCACAGTTGGAATATGCATCAGTAATTTGGTCACCATACATGAAGAAACATGTCAAGAAACTGGAAAGAGTGCAGAGGTTAGCAACAAGAATGATACCAGACTTTAAGGAGGTACCGTATGAGGAGAGGTTAAATAGGCTGGAATTAAGCATGTTGGAAGAAAGAAGAGTCAGAGGATATGATAACAATGTTCAAAATAGTACATGGAGTGGACATATTGGATAGGGAGAACCTGATCACGATGGCATCCAGTAATTACCTAAGAGGACACCCAAAGAAAATACTGAAGGACTCCTGCACGAGCGACATCAAGAAGTATAGCTTCCGTATCGGAGCATTGATGCATGGAACAAACTGAGCAGTGGATGTGGTGTGTGCGGCGCAGTGTCAGTCAAATGAAGGAAAAATTGGACAAGTGTGGACAAAGAGACAGGACATAGAGAGCTACGGCTCGGGCCCTGTAATCACAAATAGGTAAATACACACACACACACACACAAAGAAGCTGATAAGTGCACAGTGATACATTCCCTCCCAAGCAGTGATGGCAGTAAGCTTGGATAAGGTAGGGAGACAGTGGCTGCACAGAGTATATCATGGTGCAGTAACAGGCTAAGCAATTTCAGAATTTGACATGATCAGTTAACGTTTCCCCACATGATTTCTCTTTAAAAACAAATTAATGATGCAAAAATGGTGTAAACTGCACAAATTTTTCCCGATCCGCCAAATTCCTCATTTACCAACCCCACCTACCTATATGTACACACCTGTATCAAAACACTTTTCCTAGTTGTGAACTAGCAAGTACATACAGGATTCTCAATACTAAAAGTTTTTATTAGTCAACTATTCACAAAAGCAATGTTAATCACAACCAAGATGGGAAACTGTTGATGAATTTGTTTAGCAGAAATACATACTGGTGCATTTCATAGAAAAAATAAATAAATTAATTCAAATTCATATGAAACAAATATACTATCCAATGAACATATGAACATGTTCTGTTAGTTCAGCTGCTATCCATGGCACATCCACAAATTTTGAATACATGTATTTTGAATTTGATATTAATCAATCAGATAATAAAACATTATGATGTTCTTATAGGATGTTTGAAGTATGAAGATGTGTGAATAAATGTTGAACAACCATGCCATCTCAAAATGAAAATCATTGGGTGGGCTTCAGTCACCAAGCAACCCCTGGAATGGTCATGCAACACAACTAACAATACCACATTCCTTGTTCAGAGGTTATTGGGCAGCTTAGTTTAATGGCAGTCAGGAGCTTATGAAATAAATCTTAGTGATCAAATTCATCAAAATTTTCAATTTGCTACTCCAATTCTAACTGATTCAATTGTCATGTGTATATATATATAGTTTAATTATAAAAATGCATCCTGGAGAAAGCAAGTACTAGCCAATGGTTCTAGTTTTAGCATACAAAGGTTTGGATTTATATGAAGACAGTGGGGACTCCTGACCACCGTAACAGCCACACTCACCGAGCCGGGTTAGTGTCACACTGGGCCACGTAGAGCGGCAGTAGCAGCAGGAGTAGCATCAGCAGCATCAGCATGGTTCTACTTGGAGGCAGGGTTGGCAGCCATGGGAGGGATACCTGGGAAGGCAGCCTGCACAGCACCTGGAGTTGTTGCAGCGCCGGGAAGTGAATACTGAGGTCTGAAGTTGGCAAAGGCAGTGTTGCCCAGGTTTGGCAGCTGGCCTGCAGGACTGTAACCAACAGGGAATGGCGTAGTCTCAGGCCCTGCTGAAATAAAGCAAACATTGCAGAACTGTGAATAACCATCTATGAATACCAACTAACAATATTAAAAAAGATCCACTAATATATTCAAACATTCCAACAATATAAGGCAAAAATACAGAAAGAATAATGGACAAACAATGCTGAAACTTCAAAATGATAATAAAAATAAACAAATGAATAAATAAATAGATAAATGAATAAATAAAACAAATAATAAGGAAAATAAGTTTCACATTGTATCTAGTATGTAGGTATATACACACTAGAAATCTCATGATTACAGCACTTAGCACCAAAAGGCCTTGCTGGATAGCAATGAATAATGTATCATTATCCCCCTAAGCTCTCCAATGCCCACTAACCCAATTATAATGATCTGCAAAAATAATGATTACATATACTATATACTCATAAATGTAGTAATAACAACAATAACAATACAATGCTCTGAACAATATAACTAACAATAACAAAAACATAAAGGCTACATTACAGGTGGTGTTGTACTACGGCACAGTAATAAGTAATGTTAGGCTAACTCATGGTGGTTCCTGTAACTCGCTCTTTATGAACTGAATGTGCACTGCATTATACAGGTGAAAAATGTAGTGCATCTAGTGGTAAATTTTTGCTGCATAATACATCAAAATGATGGATGTTTCCATACTACCTAAATGTTGGCATTGGAAAACATTGCACAATGAATAATGCAGACATTTAAAAGACGTAACTGCAAATAATGAGGAAAGGCTGGTATGCCTGTGCATGCATATGTAAGAAAACTAATTGTCGCACTTTTATGCTACGATTGGCAGTTTCGTAAAGCCATTAACCACTGATTGCTGATGCTAGCTTATTAATTAAATAATTTTTATGCTCAGTAACTCTGCTGTTTAAAAGTTTAATTAGTTTCTGTAAAATCTAGTTCTTGGTTTCTTTATCAAATCACCTTTTATGTATTCAGTAAGCAAGGCTATGTGACATGTGCAAAAATTTTCAATGTAACAAAACTGAGGCAGTTTGAAAAGATTTAGCAGGCTTTAAGCAACAAGGCTATAGAATATTATGTAAAATAATTAATGGTGTAACAGTTCTAAGAGATGGGAAAGCCATTGTCAAACAATGACCAACATTATAGTTGGTCATCTACATGTCAAAATCCTTGTCACTGATAAAATGGGCAATTTAATTATGAAAGAGCATCTACTGATAATTAAAAAAATCATGAATATTACGGGAATTAGTGCTGGTTCTGCATCTGGTATTTTAATATGATTTTGGCATGAGCACAATAACTGCAAAATCTGTCCTCAATGTATTTTCCACTAGAAACAGCAACAACTTGTCATGTAGACCAGGATCCCTATTCTCCAGATAACACTGTCAAGTCTATTTCAGAAATATGCAATCATAGGAACTTATTTAGTTTTGGCCACAATGCTGTAAAATGTCACAAAAAAATTTAACAGTATGTCTCTTATTTATTATGTATACACAGGTGTGTACAATAATGAAAGTGGTAAGCAATTGTGTCTGATAAATGATGATGACCAATGATACACAGGGAGTTTAAGAATATATTGTTACAAAGCACATATGATTGGTTAGAAAATCACACAGTATAAAATCCATCATTGATTTAATTTACCAAGAATTTTAGGGAGCAAATGGCTTGAATTTGTTTTACTTCCTGTTTAACCAAGCTGAGCAGCAACACTACTAACATCACATAGCAAGCAACTCAAGTAAACTGTTAGTAAACTATAATTCATCTGCAATGCCAACAGCAAAGAGTTTTAATGATGACAAAGCTGGTATCCCCTTTAAAGAGTGACTGTCAATACAAGTTATCTATTTGAATATATTCATATTCACAAACATACTCTCACATCTCAAGCTGACATCTAAGCGAGAGAAGACTTATCTTCAAAGCCTCCAGGTTTCCTGATTTTTGAGTGTGTGTGTGGTGTACGACTTCCTTTTCAAATGCAGTGCTTCATATATTCTCTATCCACACCAACTTGTAAGTTACCCTGAATAGTAATCCAACATTCAACCTACATCCTCAAACACACAATTTTTATTTTAATTCTCATTCACTCAAGTTCTAGTCTTTACACAATCTTCTAACTCCCTTATCCCCTACCTCAATCTCTCAGTCAGATTCAATAAGTATACTAGGCTGGCAATCTTACACTGGTGGCTTACAAAAAGCACTACACACACACACACGATTCATACTGTATGCCCTGACAGCCCAGATGGAAAGGAATAATTTTTCAGACTACCATACTACACCCTAGTAGCATAGGCATAGCATAGCTGGCTACTTGCATCCATTGTAAGGCCTGACAGCATACTCAGGTTTATCCCTGCTGTTTCATATTAAGACCTGTGACCATTCCCTAACTGGGTCCATGTGCCAATAAGCTCTGTTAATTGTGCTCACACTGCCCTCTAGGAGTCAAAAAGATCATGCAATTTTCATGAACTTTCCTAGATCACACACATACATTCTTCCTTATTGCAGTCTTACCATCTACACAGTTCATTCACTACAGGCAAAGGCCTTCCTTTTAACATTCCTCCAACAGCATGTCTGACCTCAATATTCTCTGTACTCCATACCAAATAATATGTTTAATATAACCACCCTAGCACTGAATATGAAAATAATATGTAAATAAGCAAAGGACCTGGAGGAAAAAAAAAAAAAAAAAAAAAAAAAAAAAGTACTAGTTTCTCTACAAATATGGGCATTACATGAAAGATCTATTCTTGTTTCACCCATCTCAACGGAGCAATTACTTATCCTCACACTTTGGCAAAATGCCATTTCTCCGTAAAACATTTAAAAATCTTGATCCCAATGTTTTACAACTATAAACACAAACCATGAAAAATATTAGAAATTACATGAATTTCCATAATTACTATTTCTGGTACACAGCCTCTCTTCAAAAGGATATTTTCTCATGCACCAAAATACACCAACACATCAAAACTCCTCAATGAATCTTTAATAATCTTGGTGTTTCACTTATTCACAGCAGTTTTACTGCACAAAATAATTAAGGGACCACCAATGCCATACTTCCTGGTTCTCATCATTCTTGGTTCTCATCATTGGTATGTTGTACTTATAAAATACTTTAGAGATGGAAAGAAGACCTGCCAAGAAATTAAGCATGATCTACTTTGATACAAAGCTCTCTACTTCTCACCAACAATTCCTTCCAGCAATAAAAGTTTAGGATTTTTTTCATTTTAAATAAAATACTTTCAGAATGAACTAACTCTCAGTACACATAATCTATTTCTGAGCCAAAACACATACATCACAAATAGCTGGGGCACTAAAAAGCCATGCATGGCACTGAAAGACTTCAGGGAGAACAGCCAATCAAATAAACCATGAATCCTTCCACCAAAGTTTTCTAAGTGCAAACCAAAGAATTAAAATTTACTTCATATGTTAATCCCCAATAGCACATTCAAAAAGCCAAGACCTTAATAAAGTATTGGGTTTTCAAGGTAATGAGTTTCAAAACACTAATGAGAGTAAATACATGGAAACCAACAGTTGTACAAATTATGAATAAACTGATTGAAATATTGAAAAGAAGCCATTAATTTTATAATAAAAGAAGAATAGTTCAACATGCATGTAAAACTATACATTTCCAAGAAGGTCATTAGATATGAATGGCAAAAATAATGTAAAAGTAATAAAGCGGAGGAGAAAAAAAAAGAAGCAAAATTAAGAGGAACCTCAGTGAAGAAATTTGTTTTAACACAGATGACAGGAAAGAAAATAAAACCTGTTCATCCCTAGTAATGAAAGAAAGGCTAATCTAGCAGCAAATTGCCCCTCACCTGCCCCTTGACTGTTCTTGTCCAAATTACCAGCTCCTGAGGCCAAGCGAGACAGAATGGACCTCTCTGACATCTGCAGCCGCTGGGCCACAGGTGGGATGCGAGCGAGGGAGGCTGGTAGGCGTGTCACATCAGACTTCATGTCTGACAAAAGCTCCTCCAGTTGGTTGAGCACCTGGAAAGGATTACACCTTGAAAACAAAACTCTCTCTCTGGATATTCTAAGCAACTTGGCATTACTAATATACCTGAAGGTGAGATTGAAATAAGCCAAGAATCCTGCATTCTTAACTCCTTCAACATGAGGATAAGTATTTTGCATCCTTGTAGTGCTCATGGCATATCCAAAGACACAAATACTGCGTCATGGCTGCGTTTTGCTAAAATTAAGTTTTTCCCAGATACAGTAAGAGATCTTACAGAATGTAGGTGGTAAATGGTTAAATGGCTTACTTGACTTTCATCATTATTACAAAGGAATATGATCTGCTTACACCAGTATAAGTACTGATGCACCCTGCAGCCAATAATTTAATGACTTTTTTTATGGAACCAATATGTAATTATAAGATTCATTACAATCAATTTACCATAAATGAACTTTCAGCCATTTTCTGTTGTTTGTCATCTTCAGAAAATTTCAAAGAGCAGCCAAACTATAATTAGTTTTCTTTTCACAAAAATTTGCATGGGTGATTACATAATGTACATACCTAGAATGAAAAATCACTTACTATTTAATTCTTATTTCCATTGAGAGAGAGAGAGAGAGAGAGAGAGAGAGAGAGAGAGAGAGAGAGAGAGAGAGAGAGAGAGAGAGAGAGAGAGAGAGAGAGAGAGAGAGAGAGAGAGAGAGAGAGAGAGAGAGAGAGAGAGAGAGAGAGAGAGAGAGAGAGAGAGAGAGAGAGAGAGAGAGAGAGAGAGAGAGAGAGAGAGAGAGAGAGAGAGATATGCCTCTGACTGAGTCAGGTGTCCCCCACCACCTCCCAGCCTGGATATGGTCCTAGGGCCATTTTCTATTGCAGAGTGAAGAGGTTAATACACTTACTTTTTGTTAAATCTATCCTTTGCAAGACTCCATATTAACCAGTCAGCAACAATGAGTAAGAATGATGACAATCTAAATATCTTAAATTCTTCCAGATTCAGGTATATTCACCATGAATTATATATATACCTTGCATAATAGTAATTCCAAACTAATATCTTTCTTTCATGGCATTCTATTACTTGAAATAATGTTTTTACCATACACATCCGAGCAGAACTACTCTAGAACCATCACTTTGTGTAATCAATGAAGGAGATTGCAAAATACTGGCAGGCTTACAATGAAACAAAGCTGGTTGACAGTGATGCCAATAATGGCTCCATACCTTGTTGAGCACAGCATTGGCTGGTTTATTTCCAGCCAATGACTCTTTGCTGAGATGTTGGTGAGATTCTGCCAAACACTCCACTTCGGCAAAGCGAGCATTAAGGGCACAGGCAGGGTGGTGTGGGTCCTGCTGCAAGTTGAGGAATGTTGCACGCCTCAGCTGCTCCTCAATTACCAATGCTTGCTCCAGTAACTGCAGCAGAAATAAATCAGGAAAGGTAAGATAAGCCTGCTTTGAAACAATGGCAGGTTCAGACTTTTAGGGAAATTGCCAAAATACATACAAATATTATTTTCTATCATTGATGTAGCTGATAAGAAGTACCCTGAATCCATCAGCATAATAAACTTCACTAAAACTTATTGAATGAGTTTTGGGGACAATTAATTGTTTGTTTAAATTCCAGCTGTTTTTTACAGGGGCAGCTGTGTCTTTGGACGAATTCCTTTTGTTAAGTTATTGAGTGTGTATACATATAAGCTTCCCAAGTGTGCCTCTTTCTTCTGGTACTACACCATGCGACACATACACCTAGTAACACATCACACTGTGTGGCAAAACCATTGTAACCATCATGCTGTTTAAAGTTGAAATCATTTGTGCACAGGAAATAAAGATTATTGAAAGAGCTCACACATCATTAATACTAGTTTCACCTTATATTCTAACATTAGAACTAAAATCTAAATGACAGCTCCTACCTCCTCCCTGAAAATTGTTTTTCTCTATCTTATCATGGAGTCATCTTTGCTGTTATGCAATAATTTCTATATCCATAACTGCTGTATTCATATATAAAATATTTCAAAAACTAAGAATAATAATATTTCATCACTGATCACAACTCACTTTGAATCTTCGTGCCAGGAATTTGTTTTTGATTTCCAAGAAATTGCCCTTGCCCACATCCATCTTGAAGGGTTCATTGATGATGGCAAACCGCATGTCATTTTGGATGTCTTGCCAACGACCATAGCCATGCGTCACAATGCCCGCCAGCAACCAATAATCATGCCTGGAAGAAAAGGGTCTACTATTAAATTTGTAGAAAGGAATTCATCAAACCAATTTTCATTATTTTAGCTGTTAGCAATATGCAAAATGTACTACTTCTGATCTTATAATCACACACACACACACACACACACACACACACACACACACACACACACACACAGGAGCAGGGGATTGGACAGACATCCACACGTAGGTTCGAATCCCATCACATACCACCTTGAAACTTTGCCATTTGTCAAGTGGTTTAAAGTTACCTACATGTCAACATGGTACCCAGATTCTAGGTGCTTACACCAAAGATGTCCTTCTTTGGTGATATTGGCCCTAATATGGGTACCATTACAAATAAAATTGCCTGCGTCACTAATGGGTGGAAACTGAACACCACTTCCCATTCATACTCTTGAAGTATAGCTACAGGTGCTGTAGGCCATAACAAAAAAGTGATTACTAGCTATAATATTTTGGAAGCAGCATGGTAGTAAAGATTTACAATTGTTACCTTAATCAGGGTACAAATACTAAACATTGCTATATATCACAGTTATTGTTCCTTCAGACATACCTGCGATGCCAGATTTCACATTCTCTGCCAGGCACAGCTGCTTTCTCTTCATTCTGCCACAGTGTGTGAAGCTCTGTGAATCCTCCATCTGCAATGTTGAACATGAACTTTCTCTTGGAAATGGGTTCAATCTCCTTCTTCTTGGTCACTTCCTTCTTGTCTCCATCCTTCTCACCATCTTTCTCTTTGTCTTCTTCTTTCTCCTTCTCCTCTTCTGGCTTACCATTCTCTTTCTCTTCTTCTTTCTTTTCTGTCTTCTCCTTCTTTTCCTCAGTCTAAAAGTTTAAAGGATTTGTTGAAAAAATAAAACTAAGCTACAAATACCTAGGAAGAGTAAATAGATCAATACATATTCCAGAATATTATGTAGATCATTAATATTTTCCAAACGTCACAAAAATGTTTTAAAATCAATTCTCACCTTGTCACCTTCAGGTTTTTCTTGTGTTTCAGTGATTTCCTTAATTTCCTCTATTTCTGCTGGTTTCTCCTCTTTTTTCTCTGGCTTCTTCTCTTCCTCTTTCTCCTCAGCCTCCACCTCATTTTCCTCTTTCTTCACTTCCTCAGTTTTTTCACTTTTCTCTGTTTCTTCAGTTGGTTTCTTTTCTTCAGTTTCTTCTTCTTTCTTTTCAACGGTTGCTACCTCTTCTTCCTTCTCCTTCTGCTTGTACCAAAATTAAAACACATTAACTACAAACAAGACTACAAATTGAACAACATTTACACTATAGTGAAATTCTATGCTTTGCAATATTTCAGTAATCTTTAAACACTGTATTACCTACATATCTTCCATTCAATTCTCTCTCTCTCTCTCACACACACACACACACACACACACACAGCGTAGCTATCATGCCAATCAGACGCATCTAAGCAGCTTACAGAAAAAAGCTACAACAGGAGTTGGAGACTGGCCTAGACGTATGTACTGGGGGGAAGGGGGCCATAGGTTCTCCTGTCTCCAAATTATTTAAGTGTTGGATCATATATACGGAAAGAATAAGGAGTGTGATGGAACAGAATAGTGCTGCCAAACGTAAGATGGAATCAAAACATACCCCATCGTGTGAAAACCAGCGGTACATTGAAACCCCTGTTGGTCTAAGGAAACTAACAGATGATATAATGGACAAGGATTTTTCTGGATTCAGGAATGAACGAGGTAATATGAGAAGGTTAATAAACGTAGAAAGGAAATTAAGGTATATAAAGAAGGTGACGTCGTTAATGGACAAACAGGACCAACAGACAATGAAAAAGAGAGCTGAAATTGAGATTGGTAGAATGTGAAAGGATCAGTGCAATCAATCAGGGATTAAAAGAGGAGATACAAAAAATAAAAACAAAATGATGTACTAAAAGCTACATGCCAAGACTACGAAAGCTCCTTAAGGAGCTTGCAGGTTAAAAGTGCAGGATGGGATTCTGGACAGGGTAGAAGGTGGATTGGGTGAAAACAAGCTGAAGGAACTACAAAATGAATGGAAGCAGGAGCAAGAAGAGGAAAAAAATAAAACTTTCAGAGGTTGTAAAGAGACAAATTCAGGAGAACACGAAAGTCTCTGTAATTGAAGTTATTAAAGAGAAAGAAGATCTGGTGCGAGATACAGTGGAGAAGAAAAAAAGCTTCATGATTTTTGGGATGAAGGAAAAGAATAATTCAAATAAATTCACGAGAACATGGAGAGAGTACTGGCCAAAACATGGCCCTTGGGTGGCTGGGAGCATTGTCAACTATCAGTAACAATCTTTTGGCAATGTTGTTAGCTGATGCATACTCCTTAAGAGCTGGAGACAGATATGATGTATTTACCTAGTTGTTTTACCTAGCTGAAGTTTTACAGGGCCTGGGCTTTATGCTCGTGTGGCCCCGTCTCCATATCTACACTTATCCAATCTTACTTTAAAAGTATGCACACTCGTTGCAGACACTACTTCTTCATTCAAACTATTCCACGTCTCAATACATCTTTGCGGGAAATAGTCCTGGTGAACTGAAGTGGTCAGCCATGCCTTCGGATTTGATTTTCATACCACAGGTAAGTATTGCTTCAGTAACCCCTTGAGTGCTCTAGGATTTTCGAAATAGCATCTGAGAAGTAGCTTTAGCTTCAAATCCCATTCTGCATTGCCTCCAAGTAACAGAGTTAAGCTTAGAGGCTTTAAACCCCTTCGCACTTTTTTCTTCCTTGTCAATATAGGTCTTACTGGTCATCCTCTTCCAATAAAGTCCTGTTTCATCATAATTTATAACTTGTTTCTTGCTGTACCCTTTCTCTTCAATGTACTTTTCTAATTCTGGCTTGAATTTGTCTGCAGCCTCTTTGTCAGAACTAGCAGCCTCACCTGTGATCTTGATACTATGGAGAGTTGAATGTCGCCTGAATTTATCGAACCATCCTATGCTTGCTTTAAATTCAATGTCTTCCACTCTCATTTCTACATTCAGTCTTTCAAAAATGAACAGCGCTTTCTGACAGATTAAATTCAAAGAGAGACCCATATTTTGACGATTCTGGTTGTTGATCCAAATTTTGAGTAACCTTTTCATCTTATCCATTATTGGCTCACAGTGTTTTGTTAGCATTTTGCTCTACAGATCCGTTACATTCTCCCTGGCTTTTTTATAGCCTCACGATTCTTTAACACCGTCCAGACTGTCGACTGGGCTAGGTCCAAGTTTCGACCTATGGCAGATGTACCTTCTCCCTGCTCTTTCCTCTTCAAAATATCTCATTTTACCTCCAATGTCAGACTACTCTTTCGCTTTGCTTTTTCAACTCCAGCAGTGTCTGCAGAATGTTTTGGGGCGATTATGGGTGCGTCATGATAATATCCACAAAAAACACACGTAAGGATTTCACTTGTGTTCAATGGGAAATGCAGTATGGTGTAAACAAAATGTGAGTGGATACCGTGTCTGTGAATTTTTCTTACCGTAAATAGAATCGAGGGTAGTAATTACCAAATACCATAACTGTGAATTTACCAGAAAATGAAGTACCATATAAAGAGGACTTACTGTGTGTGTGTGTGTATTCACTGTTTGATCTGCTGCAGTCTCTGACGAGACAGCCAGACGTTACCCTACGGAGCGAGCTCAGAGCTCATTATTTCCAATCTTGGGATAGGTCTGAGACCAGGCACACACCACACACCGGGACAACAAGGTCACAACTCCTCGATTTACATCCCGTGCCTACTCACTGCTAGGTGAACAGGGGCTACACGTGAAAGGAGACACACCCAAATATCTCCACCCGGCCAGGGAATCGAACCCCGGTTATCTGGCTTGTGAAGCCAGCGCTCTAACCACTGAGCTACCGGGCCGTGTGTGTGTGTGTGTGTGTGTGTGTGTGTGTATATATATATATATATATATATATATATATATATATATATATATATATATATATATATATATATATATATATATATATATATATATATATATATATATATATATATATATATATATATATATATATATATATATATATATATATATATATATATATATATATATATATATATATATATATATATATATATATATATATACAGTAAAGTCCCGGGTTACGTCGGTCTCGAGTTACGTCAAACTCGTAGTTACGTCAGTCCACTATAAGGCAATTTAAGATTAAAAAATTGAAAATTTATAAATCGTAAAGTGCGGGATTTATTGTTATTGTTGGTGGTTGCCCGCCTCACGCTTGAATACAATAACACCCTGCCTCAGTTCCACCACACCATCGCCCCTGGCAAGAGTGTTATCCTACTTCTGCGTTTACTGACTCAAGTTCTTAGTATCTTGCTCAATGGCACCAAAGAGAAAACTTCTTAGTGACAGCAGTGATGCTAAGAAAAGGAAAACCATTATGCTACAAGAAAAAGAGGACATAATTAAAAGACATGAGAAGGAGGCAGCAGCTGTGTGTGAGGGAGGAAGAAGAAAATGGGAAGCCCGTTACCATGACAACGGGGAGGTTGACGACCTTGAGGGCTCGCACACCCATCACAACAATAACAACTCCGGAGCCTTCGCCTGGGCCACACGACACTCGCAGCTGACTTGCACCGTCTGCGCCTGTCTGCTGATCCCTATTGCCCTTTCCTATTGCATTTCCTGCCCGCTGCCCACGCTTCTACTCCCACCGCACTGCACTACGCTCCCAGCTGTCCGCCCTGGGCGTCACAACATTCGACCTGCCCACCCTCCTGGCGGCCTCAGGCGTCCACCCCTCTCGGCAACCCTTCGCGTTCGTGGCCCTAATCAACAACAAAAAACAAGCTTGTGTTTCATATTCCTACATAGTTGTAAATAATATAACAATATAACCTTTAACTTACCTGAATGACCATAAACAATGATTGGTTGAAAACTCGATAATATGCTTTGAAATGTACGGAAACTCGAGTTACGTACAAAATTGACTTACGTCGTGTTTCAGGAACGTAACTCTGACGTAAACCGAGACCTTACTGTGTACACACACACACACACACACACACACACACAGGGACTCCTCAATTTATTGGAGGGATACGTTTCTGAAGGGATCGCATAATGTGAAAATTACATGAAGTGAACAGATGTGCACCGCAATCCAGTACACCGGAATACCAGTACTTTAGCTTCACTACTACTGGTATTATTGGTATCAGAAGTACTTTGGTATACTTCGATATGATTGCAAATTTCAGTAATTGTATTGCCTCCTTTCTTTGGACAAATTATCTGTGCAATTGTTTCACATAGTGTGGCAAATAAAGCACTACCTAAGTCATGTAATTCCAGACCTGTCACAGAGCAATGCCAAAGGCAGCCTGAAAGTTGGGCCTATGTTTAGCCTTGAGCAAGAAAGATCCTATGATGTCGTAGAATGGCAGCAATTTTTTGTCTACCTTTACTTCCCCCTCATAAACATCATTTCTTTTTTTGCCATAAATACTCGAACATGTACTTACATGGTTGTGTATTTTTGTCTAGTACTGTGTGTGTGTGTGTGTGTGTGTGTGTGTGTGTGTGTGTGTGTGTGTGTGTGTGTGTGTGTGTGTGTGTGTGTGTGTGTGTGTGTGTGTGTGTGTGTGTGTGTGTGTGTGTGTGTGTGTGTGTGTGTGTGTTTCACTGTTTGATCTGCTGCAGTCTCTGACGAGACAGCCAGACGTTACCCTACCGCCTTAATTTCCAGCAACCTACTCTTTTCATTGATTCTGCATTTCAAACTAATTCCTCTTTCCTTATAATTGGCATAAAAATCTCCCATTAATGATCTGTTTTTGTCTCTACAAACACAAGTTCCTTTCCTCTAAAAGTTCTTCAGACCTAAAAAGATGATGAAATAAATAAATAAAAATTAATAAAATAAAACTCCTTTCTTCTAACTCACACTCACCTTTTCCACTTCTGTTGTTGCTTCTTCTTTCTTCTCTTCAGTCTCTTTATTCTCTGGTTTCTCTGGTTCTTTTTCTTCTGTTGTTTTTTCCTTTTCTTCAGTCTTTTCCTTGTCTTCCTTTTTGTCTTCTTCCTTCTCTTCCACTTCTCCTTTGACAGAGGGAGCAGGAGAAGGTGTAACACTAGTTGCTGGAGTACCTGCCAAAGGAAGCTCCAATGAAAACATGCTTGACAGCAGGTTAGGTTAGGTACAAAGCAATGTGGTCACAATGAAAACAATAAAGCAGCATTATCAGCATCAACATTATCATAACTCAGTTTGTGAGAGCACAGGACAATTAATCTTTTTCCACAACCTTTTCCAAGCAACATTTATCTATGCACACCTTTCAGTCTCCCATTAACATAATATCCAAGGCAACCTGCAATCTCACTCAACAATTATTTGTCAATCCATGCTAGGCCACATCCTCATATCAAATATATTCCAAAAAATACCTCCACAATAAATCCTAAAATCTATTCAACATTTTCAGTTTAAGCCTAATCTCTAAAAGAATTACTGGATCTAAGTCCTTCTTATGCACATCATTAATTCTTGTCCCTCTATGTAATCTATAACACCCAAAAGTCTTGTGTCTTTATACAAAGTAACATATGAGATATCACACTTAACAGAAATTAAATAAAGCTTAATGAAATGCTACACTAACCAGAGGCAGAAGTTCCATTGCTTTTGTCACCCTGTACAGGATCAACAGGCTTGTGGATAGCTTCTGGCATAGAGTAATGACCATTTATAGTCTCAAATTCAGATACCTGAAAAAATAAGCATATCCAAATAACATCAATAAACCAGTGAGAGAGAGAGAGAGAGAGAGAGAGAGAGAGAGAGAGAGAGAGAGAGAGAGAGAGAGAGAGAGAGAGAGAGAGAGAGAGAGAGAGAGAGAATGTGTATGAGAAGGAACAGCTTCATACTATGGAAGAGCAGTCAGTATTAAGAGAAAGGAAGAATGAGAATGAAAGAACAAAAATGTGAAAGCAGGTTTCTGCTATGATCATACTCTAGATGGGGTTTCAAAATGTCATTTGACAGATATGAACAACATGAACACACTCAAAATTTATACCTGAATTATCAGTCCATACAATGCCAAAGAATTCTAAATCAATTTACCTTTTTACGGATGAGTGACATAACTCCAATCCTGGTGAGCACGTGCTGTCGGCTGAGCCCCTCACGAGGAACACCATCAGCAAAGGTCTCAGCATTGTCGTTACCGGGTTCACACAGATGTCGCATGAACAATGAAGTATATGCTCGGAAGCACTTTTCACTCTTCCCTCGCAAATCACGCACTAACCTGAGAAAGTTTTTATAAGAATACGTCAGCATCACTGTTAATGATGTCTCATTCCCTTGTGGAGGAGTCTCCCACCATGGCACACCTCAATCCCCTCATACATTACCCAAGACATGCTCTTACACTGTTATCAACACACAAGTGAGTCTCTTCTCAATGATATTCTTTCTTCACTTTTATGAAATGTGCATATTCATTCACTCATCAAAAGTGCAATGTGGTTATGGGATAAGTAAGAATTGAGTATGTGAATTTCAGAATCCAAGAAAAGTGCCCAGTAACTATAGTAAGATCAGAAAGTTACAAAATAACCATGAAGGGGAGAAATGTGTCTATAGATGTGGAAAGATTGAAGGTATGCCTTGATGAAAGGATAGTTAAAGAAGAGTATTCACCTTCCAACACAAATATTCTGGTAAGAGCCCTGAAGATGGAATAGTGTTCAACAGCATAATAGAGAGCATACTGTGGAAATGAGTTACCTGGAAAAGGAGTGTCAAATGACTAGACAAGAGGGTGAGAGCAATGAATGTGTGCAAGAGATGTGGTATCAGCATCAGTGCAAGAAATATAAATTGAGGAGTGATGGAATGGGTGACCAGAAGATACTGAGCTAACATAGCCATACTGAAAGGATAAAGAATTAGTTTGTAAAGAAGTGTATGTGAATGAGATTGAAAGTGAAAAATTGGGGAGGAAAGGCCACTTCGAAAATGGAAAGATAAAGTAAACAAGTACAAGTGTGACAGAGGTGTTGGTAGAAGCCAAGGAAGTCAATGAATTGAGAGGAAGAGATGGAAGTTTTCTGCCATGGCCATCCACTTGGGAACACTCCTGAAGCAAGTAAGGCAACAAGATATAAGAAGGACATGGAGATTGGCATAATTTTCTAAAAAGTCTCATATATTACACAATGAATAGAGATCAAATACATGAGGAGCAATACACATCTCAATCAGATTTATCATATTTGCAATAAAAGAAAATATGAAATCATTGCAAGATTCTACCCTAACACACATTGTACTCACCATTGTGAATTGAAGGCTTCTTGGGGGGGCATACCATATCGCATCACTGCATTAAGGAATGATTTCCGTTGGCGAGCGTTAAAACCAAGAACCTGAAAAGTCATCAATATTAAAAGATCATAAAAACCAATGATGTTCTTGAGAATTTAAGACCTGTAGTAACATCACTAATCAAAAGTATCAAAATGGGGAGAGAGAGAGAGAGAGAGAGAGAGAGAGAGAGAGAGAGAGAGAGAGAGAGAGAGAGAGAGAGAGAGAGAGAGAGAGAGAGAGAGAGAGAGAGAGAGAGAGAGAGAGAGAGAGAGAGAGAGAGAGAGAGAGAGAGAGAGAGAGAGAGAGAGAGAGAGTGTGTCCTGACTTAAGCGCGGTTCAGACGAACAATGTTTCCCCTCTTGAGTTCCCGCTGTTTAGGGAACTTATTCCTGCTAGCGGGATCACACCTCTGCTATTGTTCACACGTAATGGAATTTGTTTCTGCCAGCGGCAACTTAAATTGTGTTTGTAAACATCAGTTGTGACCATCACGGAGAACCACGCACAACATTTCTTCAATTGGGAACGACGCCAAGGCCTCATTCAGCAGCAATGGGGTTACTTTTTACTGGCAGTCTGCCTGATGAGGGAGCGGGATGAACAACCCCGCGTCTGGACTCGCCCCTGACTGTCAAGAAGGCATCAAGAGAGTGTGTACTATAGGCTGGTGAGGGAGTTGGCTTTGGAGGACCCTCGCACTCTTCGGGAGTGGATTCGTTTAGATCGAACTCACTATCATCACCTGCTACAGCTAGTAACCTCTCTCATAGAAAAACAGATCACCAACATGAGGCAACCTGTCAGTGCTGGAGAGCGAATGATGATCACTTTAAGATACCTTGCATCAGGTAAAAATTTACGGTTTTCTATTTCAATTAATGCACAAAATTAGGTAAATATAGAGAATCATGGAATAATGTCATACATAAATAAAATGTGCACCAGTGGTTGTATTATGATGCATACAATACGAAAATGTCACTCTTGGTCACCGCAAAGCCTCCAAAAAACTCCCTAGGTTTAGGAAATTCCTACAATTATAGGAAAATTTCCCTAAATAAGTATAAAACCTAGTACAGTTTTTTTTTAAACTAAAATTTGATCCCATTTTAAAATCTATAATCTAACTTGGCATAAAACCTAGTACACGTTTTTTTAACTTAAATCTGAACCATACCACTCCCCACTACCGGGTTTATTTAAGTTTGTTGGTCTTCAAGGAAATATTTGAAGTAGGTAATAATAATTAATGAAGGAGTAATTTGCGAGAGAAAGTGTATAGAAGAAAAAGTGTCTTAGAATCATGTCTTTTTGTTATTGGTGCACTTATTTTTTGTCTCAATAATTATTCCACGATTTTCAAGTAATACCCAAAATTATTTTTATTTGTTTGCCACTTCAATTACATCAGCCCTCATTATGGCCCACAATTAAATTGATTTGGTTCGTGAAAGTAATCAATGAATTAAGTAAATTTGTAACCCGAAGTAGTAGTGTACATATTTTACAGTTACTGTTTCTTACTTGTAATCCAAATTGTTCAGCATGAACAGCAGTAACTGCATTTGCATTATTTGTTGAGAGTATTACTTTATACCTAACTCCACATTACTATTATTCACACACACTTATGGTAAAAAAAAAAAAATAATAATAAAAAAAATAATAAAAATGTTAACCGAGGTTTACTATCGTTGCTATTTTCAGGTGAAACACAGAAGTCCTTGGCATACCAATTTAGTCAGTCGGAACCTGGTCTGCAGCATTATTCCAGAGGTGTGCCAAGCAATTTACCAAGCGCTGAAACCAACCTACTTAAAGATGCCCAGCACAACAGAAGAATGGCAACAAATTGCTAGTGAATATTTCTCACAGTGGCAGTTTCCTATGTGCATAGGGGCAATAGATGGGAAAAGAATATTAGTTCAAAAGCCAGCTAATTCAGGATCACAGTTCTATGATTACAGAGGTCAATTTAGCATGATATTGCTAGCTGTGGTGGATGCAGATTACAAGTTCATCTACGTGGATGTTGGTGCTTGTGGTAGAGCAAGCAAGCGATGGAGGTGTTTGGGACAAGTGTACCCTGAAGAGTGCATTAGAGTCTGAAGACAATATCCTTAATGTTCCTCCTAAATTTACACTCCCATTTCTAACAAACAATGTCCCTATGTACTGGTTGGAAATGAAGCTTTCCCACTGAAATCCCATTATATGAAACCATATCCAGGAAAAAATTTAACACAAGAAAGCAGAATCTTCAATTATCGGGTTTCTCACGCAAGTAGAACTCCAGAGAATGCATTTGGAATTTTGGCGTCACATTTTCAGGTGTTTAAAGTACCTATTAGAACATCTCCAACCACAGTTAAGAATATTGCACTTGCTGCTGTAACTCTACATAATTTCCTAAGAGCAAGCCATGCTAAACAGAGAGGACACAGAGAATGCACAGCTTAATTATGGTCAAGCACCAACATCCACAAGCTGGTCTTGAAAATCTGCCACTACTTGCCAGAGGTCATGCACAAGATGCCAAACAAGTAATAGAAAAATTTAAGGAATACTTCAATAATGAAGACAAAGTACCTTGGCAAGATAGGATGTGCTTCCTGCACTAGGCATGCACAATAGGAGAACAGTGTGAGTGTGTGTGTGTGTAATTCACCTCGTTCGCCTGCTGGTCACCCAGCCAGTCTTCCCCATTACGGAGCAAGCTCAGAGCTCATAGACCGACCTTTGGGTAGGACTGAGACCACAACACATTCCACACACCAGGAAAGCGAGGCCACAACCCCTCGAGTTACATCCCGTACCTATTTACTGCTAGGTGAACAGGGGCCATACATTAAGAGCTTGCCCATTTGCCTTGCCGCGCCAGGACTCGAACCGGCACTCTCGATTGTCAGTTGAGCGTGCTACACTACGCGGTGTGTGTGTGTTACTTACCTACTCATCAGGACATAGTTATAACACCATTTATCAATAACCAATAAATATGATTTATCATTGCTTATGATTTATATATTATCTCATAAAGTAGGCATGCACAATACGAGAACAGTGTGTGTGTGTGTGTGTGTGTGTGTTACTTACCTACTTATCAGGACATAGTTATAACACCATTTATCAATAACCAATAAATAATAAGATTTATCATTGCTTATGATTTATACATGGCAATCTCCTCAAAGACCTTGGCACGAAGCTTGTGCTTGGGATAGCCAGCATCCTTTGGGTCCCAGAGGCAGCGTTGTTCTTCTACCATCTCACAAAGACTTTTTACTGCACTTCTGGACCACACTACCTCACTTGACATCATATAATTGTCAAACTGAAAGTCGAGAAGGAGACGAAACTTCACCTAAGTTTCCGACAGCGGGATCAAGATCACCGTCCAATCGGAACCTCAGGAACACGGAACTAGTTTCCAGAAACTGATGCCGTAACACAGTTCCGCAACATTTGGTGCCGAAACATAGGGAAACATTGTTCATCTGAACCACACTTCAAGATTCAACTTTAATATCAATACCAGTAAATAAGTAAAGATCTGTATGAAAGGCGAGTGAAATAAAGTTTGTTAACCATGGAAAATACTTCAAATTCCAACAAAAGAGAGTAAGTGAGAAATTAAGCTAGACTTTTTTTTGTCACATTTGTGCAAGAGTGCCTTTATGCCAGGGCACAGCTCTGCCAAGGCTCCTAAGTCTCTTAAATTTTCTAGTCCATCTTTTACAACCAGAGTAATTTCTTCTTACTCAGGTCAAGATTCATGGACACAATGAATCACTGAATAACCAGAAATGTGCAGGTCAAAATTAATGGACAAAAATACATCACTAAATCACAAGAAATGTATTCCATCTTACCTCAATGTTGCCACCAACTCTGGCCAGCAGGGGTGGCAGGGGACGGTCCCTGTCATGGCGATCTGCCCTACGTCTGGACCGCCTGTTGCCATCATCTATAAAATGTGCAAAAATTAGTAATGTGAAGCAAACTATATTCCAAAATACTTATCTATCTTGTTTCTTTTCAATGCCTTTCTTAATTGAGGTACATCTCACCAAACCATACATCTCATAAGCTGTCAAACATGGTAACTGTGATGCAGAACTATAAAATCTAACAAATTGATCATTACACACAATTTTAAAAACTTAATAAAAATTAATCTTAAATATACACTTTGTTCACACATCCCAAAATATTTTGTTTAATAAATATTTTCAGCTTTTATGAATGTCCACATTTTCTTAACTTTAAACATCATAAAGTGGAACCCCGGTTATCAAACTTAACAGATTCTTGAATAATTGTAAGCCCAAAATCTGAAGTGTTTGAAAAGTGAAACCATTTTTCCCATGACAATCAATGTAAAAAAGATCAATCTGTTACCAAATACTAAATAATCATAATCTTACAACAGTCACTCGTACATAAAATTGTAGAGAAAATCTCATGATACAAGATGAATAAATCAGGGGGTCGATTTTATCATATGAACATAAAAAATATGACAATCGGTTTGGGATTTGTAAAAACCAAAGGTGAGAGACTTCTAGCTCAGTTACCCCTAATATTGCAGTTGTGGCTGTTTTTACTCAAGTCTCACAGAAAGCAGGCAGAGGATGATGTGGAGTCTGGTGCAGACATGCACTGAACAAGGCCTGTAGCATGACTAACATGCACATTGTAATCATGTGTGCAGGCTGTTGCATAGTTTGTTTGAGAACCAAAATATGGTTGTTAAACAATCCAACGGAGTTCAAATTTTTGTTCAAAAAGTAATTTGTATGAGAAAATGTTAAACAATCCAACTGAGTTCAAATTTTTGTTCAAAAGTAATCTGTATGAGTATAAAAAAAAAAAAAAAAAAAAAAAAAACAATCGTAACCAAGGTTCCACTAAATTGTACTATCTAAGAGGCTTAAATAAACAAACAAACAAACAAACAAACAAACACACACACACACACAGAAAAAAGCCAGGCATCTTACATTTTATCAATATCAACTAATTAGTCACACAATGAAGGAATTTATTGTAATAATGAAAACAACAATGATTTACCTTTTCTACTGATGACCCAGGTATAAACCACTGGAATGAGGGTAATATGACTGTTTCTGGTGATAATAATGTATGTGAGGATGAAGATGATAGTGGTAGTGGAAGATGATGAAGTCCCTGCCACAGTTTCCACCATTCTGTAGCAGAGTGGAAGTAACAGCTACTTCCCACCCTCCAATATCTCCACTTCCTCAGGTTCATTAGGCAAGGTAGTGGAAGTATTGGGGATGCATTTATCAGAGGCATTACTAAGTGGCTTGAAAAAGTCATGTATTTTCTTCTGTTTGGCTTTGGCAGACACCTGTGCATTGCCAGTAGTACCAGACTCCTTAATACACATGTTGAGCTGTTTATTTTGAAGGAGAGGAGCCCTAGCAGTAGGTAGGATTGGTTTTATGTGACTGGCTATCTCTTGAGGCTCAGCAGTTTGACTAGGTTGGATCCCATCCTTTGAAACTGATTTTGGAGTAATATTCTCATCAGTCTGGATTTGACCAGATTCAATTGACTTCACAAAGCTTTTCTTGGCAGATTCAGACAATTTTTTCTTGCAAGGTTTTTTGGATTGCTCCTTGTCAAAAGGGATTAAATTTTTCCTAGCAGAATGCACTGGAACCTTTTTGCTAGATAAGGCTGAAGCTTTCCCACCAGGCTGGACCGGATCATTTTTAATCTTCAAGCAAGTCGTCACTTAAAAAAAAAAGAAAAATTAAATGCTTTTAACACCTGAGCACATGAAATTAATAAATATTAGTATATATGCTTCCTATTCTTTTCAATTATACAAATGCAATCTATCCTTGATTTGACAAAGTACAAAGGATAATCATGAAATCAAACTGCCACTGAGTACATAAAATTTTTTTGTCTAGGCTTCTTTATAAATCATTGTCATTTTTTAATTACCATATATCCTGGACTATAAGGCAACTGGATAATATATGACAGACCCCAATTTTTGAGGTTTTGAGCTATTATCGCTGTACAATACGACCTCCTTAGTGGTGGAGAGAGCTGCTGCTCATATGGTTGTCCAAAAGGTAAAGCATCAGTGACAAGCCACAATGTGAAGGGGTTGCATGGTGGTCGATTGCCTCACGTAAGTACATTAGCATCATGACAAAATTCATTTTCCTTGTTCTGCACAGTTCCGGGTGTTTTTGAGTTGCAAATGGCTGAAATATGCATTACTTTTTTATTGCTGGCACCTCACTGGGCCATGGGGAGCTGTAACATGATAGGCTTGGGTGGCCATTCTAAGTGTGGGGGGGGTGGGGCTTCAGCAGATTTCCCCCCATCTATTGGCAATTTTTCATAAATCACAGGCTGGCCTTCATTCTCCAACCTTGCTTCATCTCCTTTACCCTCTGTCTCTGTCTTTCTCTCCCTCTGCTTCTATACAAGTCTGCATTTCCAAAACTATTTCCGAAATAATTCAAACCTTGTTTCAACTAACCCCTGAAGTAAAAATCAAGACATGTTTAATGTATAAAGGTCTTTCTCCCCATCCTAAATGTGGCATATGAGTGCAGGAGTGCAACCTTGCCGATACTTCCACTTGATCTGATTTGCCATTCTATACAGAAAACACGCCTTGATTTTTATCTCAACGATGATGTGGAACAAAAGTTACGATATCAGAAATACACCAATTTATATAAAAACAGAGGGAGAGAGAGAAAGACAACTATTAAAATGCCAGTTTTTAATGACCCAAGTATAGCCAGACATTGCCATGCAGGAGAATGCTATAATGGAGGAACTGGTTCCCACCTTATCATGTAGCTTTAATTTTATAATCAGATTAGCTGTGACGGCTATGATTGGCTAGCTTAAGGGGAGCGTCTGGTTTAGATTGGTGTTGTCATATTTCTGGTAAATATGCATGAAACACTCTGATTTTTATGCTGTGAAGCATTGGGGACATGTACATCAATATTAGACATTCATCCCCATTCTAGTCCCCAACACTGCCATGCAATTATAATTGCAACTAAAACTTACAAGTGTTATTTTATCATGGTGAAAGCAACACCCAAGCTAAAAGGGTCACAAGAAGAAGAAGAAGAAGCGGCCAAGTCACCGCGAGTCTCCGCCGTGTCTGTGGCCAATCTCATCTCTGCTTTATTTTTTGGTATTCCATGTAAGATTTCACTTTATGCATTACAAAACAATCCTTTCTTGGGGGCAAGGTTTGTTAAAAGTTAATAGAAATGTTGTTTTGTGAACATAAATGCATATATAAGACGTAACACCACCTCGAGAGATGGTGTTCCCAGCAACCTGAGACCAACCCCGTTACTGTCCCTCCAAGCATTCATGGATGTTATTTCGCAGCAGGAGGTTGTTCTGACGTTAAAGTTTCTTGAATCCAGCTCCTGGCAGCCAATGAGCACTTTTATGTGGGCTACCAACCTTCACCCGCCAACAGCAACGAATCTTTGTGGATGCTATTATACGAAGGTTGGTATTTCACCAGGAGGTTGCTATGGAGGTTGTCCGTACCAACATAGACAACAACCTGCTTCTTGGATCCAGCCCTGGAGCTCCCACCTATCGGCCAGCTGCAGAACTTTCTGGCGCTCAGTTTGAAAATGCGGTTGGGACAAGTTGCTTATAATAAGCAAACCGATCACGCAAATTAAATTAATTATAATATTTTTTCGGGCACGTTATAACAAAAATGTGTAAAACAAGTTACCTGCACACTCAATACTCAAATGAAAAAGTTAAATTTAATACTCGAAAAAATACCTTATAGTCGAACGTCTACACCGCTGTAAACAAAGGCTCCCTGGTGTCCCAGTTCCCCCTCCGCCAGTTGTGACGTGCTGCCATAGTCATCAGAATAACATTTTCTTGCATTTTATCTGTAGTTTTTCATTTTTAACTTACATTAAAACCAAAGGCTTATTAGTGGTGAAAATATCTGGTAATCAAACAGCCGCACATTTGGTTGTATACAAAGCTCTGTCATCTCCCTTCTTGTCCAAGTATTGAGTCTCCACTGTATGTGTGTGTGTGTGTGTGTGTGTATATATATATATATATATATATATATATATATATATATATATATATATATATATATATATATATTTATGTAGTAAGCTCTGTCATCTCCCTTCTTGTCCAAGTATTGAGTCTCCACTGTATGTGTGTGTGTGTGTGTGTATATATATATATATATATATATATATATATATATATATATATATATATATATATATATATATATATATATATATATATATTTATGTAGTAAGTCCTCCTTATATGGTACTTCGTTATCCGGTAAATTCACATTTACAGTGTTTGGTAATTACTACCATTGATTCTATTTACGGTAAGAAAAATTCAGATATGGTATCTGCTCATGTTTTGTTTACACCTTATCATAGCGCCACCATGCCATGCACCCACCACGATAATCAGTCTCTTCCTGCGTTTCCCACTGAACACAATGAAATCCTTATGGAGTGTTTTATATGGATATTATGAGTAAGGGCTGAAATCCCTACTGTCCCTTAGCCTCAGGAGGGACATCATCTGATAAAATACATGGCAAGTAAAAATTAAGTACAGTAAGCCCCCGCACTTGACGAAATTCACTTTTGGCAGTAGGGTGGCCACGGACCACCAAATGTACGCTTGGCGATTTGAATTCAAACTTGGCAGTCCCCTGGCGACTGCATGGTGAACCACGCACCTTTCTGGTGGTCAGACATCTCTTTAAACGTATCAGAATGCAGTGTGAGAGTCTCCTTCAGCCATTTTGTTTGTACTACCTCTGTTCTGCCAGCATGAGGACGAATTCTGGCGATTTACCGCCAACATGGCCTCTAACACAGCAAATCCTTAGTGGTTTGATTATTGAAGAAAATAAGAAAAGTCAGCGGTTGCGAGGCAGCAAAGGTGAAAGACGAAAAAGATTTTCAAGGCACTACTTTCTTAAAGAAGCAATACCTGAAAAGGAAGTATGCCAAAAGATGTTTTTATCTACTTTTGGCGTTACGCTCGAGAGCTAGGATCATTACAGAGAAGATGCGACAGTCAGGAAGTGGCATTGTAGCACCAGATGGAAGAGGAAAACATGGGAAACAAGAAAATATCCCCAAATCACTAGAGATAATTAAGAAGCATATCAACCAGTTTCCGGCCTGGAAAAGTCATTATGCTAGGGCAAACTCAGAAAGAAAATATTTGAATCCAGATCTCACAATAGCTCAGATGTATTGATTGTACCAAAAAATACTGCCATGAAAACAACTTACCACCAGAAAAAGAATCAATGTACAGAAAAATCTTCAATGAAGAGTTCAATCTGTCCTTCCATCACCCATCCCAGGACACTTGTGAAAAATGTGATACTTTTAAGGCATCCTTAATGACTGCTAGTGAGGATGATAAAAAACCGCATTGAAGAAGAGAAAGCAAAACACCATGAACTGGCAGAGATGGCTTACAATGAAAAAAGAGCTGATAAAGAGTTTGCTCTTAAAAACAAAGGAATTGTTACTGCATCCTTTGACCTCCAGAAAGTATTGCCTTGCCCACTGTTGCAGACAGGAATAGTTTACTACAAGAGACAACTTGCTGTATATAACCTAACCATTTTTTAAACAAGTGCGGATGGAAATAAAGCACACTGCATGATATGGGATGAAACAATAGCAAAAAGAGGTGGCCAAGAAATAGGTTCATGTGTAATGAAATGGTTGAATGGCCTCTCAGATGACATTAAGGACATTCAACTATATAGTGACTCTTGTGGTGACCAAAATAGGAACCATTTATTTGCTGGCATGCTTATGCATGTTTCTAGGAGTAATGGCATAAAAATAACGCATTCTTTCTTAGAACCTGGCCATACACATATGGAAGCAGATACAGTACATGGTTTGATAGAAAAATATAGAAAATCAGCTATAAACATTGAGGTGCCACGGGACTGGAGCACAACAATCAGAGCAATCCATAGAAAAAATAAGTTACAAGTGACTGAAATGCAAACAGAAGACTTCATTAATTTTAAAAGTTTGTATATGTCTGCTGGCCCCCTGGTGAATCGCCACAAAGATAAAAATGGACACCAAGTAAATTGGATGAAAATTAAGAAGATGGAATACAATCAAAATGAAATTGGCCAGATTATGTGCTGGACATCCTTTTCCCAAAATGCTGCACCGCAGCATTTAGATTTAAGAAGAAAGGAAAAAGGAAGACCATCCATTTGGATTCTCCCACAGCTTGAAGAGGGACCAAGGAAAATTCCACCCAAAAAGTTGAAGGACTTGATGGATCTCCTTCCGTTTATTTCTGCAGGAAGCAGACATTTTTACAGAAGCCTGCAGGCAGCAGAAGATGCTTCAGATGATGTTTATTTAGATGATGAACCCGATGTGTGACTGTTATGGCTGATGACACAATTACAATGGATCGTTACTTTTCTATTGGAACTCAACATGTCAAATATGAATCAGTTTTTTTTTTTTTTTATTAATTTTGATTAATCTACTTGTGTTTGCAAATTCATCAATCTTGTTTTTTTTTCACTTTTCTTTAGCAATTGATTTAGGATATTTTCTTTTATTCCAGGCAGGAATATTACAAATATTGTAATAATAGCTACTAGGACGATATAGGTTAACTTCAAAATGTTAAAATAAAAAATTTCACCATACATGCCAATTTTTTTTACAGAATTTGCAGGAAATGAAATGTTCAAAGTTTGGTCTAATATATTTTTTTTCTTCAAAATGAAAAACAGTAATTCAAATGCCTTGGACAGGAAATAACAGGTTAAAAGGTAAGCAATCGCGATAAAAAAAACCTTTCGTTTGCTGTACTTGTCTGATTTTTAATAAAGGAATAAATTTTTCAAATGGGTTTTTCTCAAAACTTGATTTTATGACATTGGCCCTTCTTGTTCTCAGCCCTAGATTTGTTACTCGACTTTGGCTAGAATAGAGCGCTTATTGTAACTCCCTGAACCCACGGACGACAATGGCCCTTATAGCACTGATACGAAGATAAGTTTTTAGTTTAGTGATGGTCTTATCTTCAATTGGCCATTTTTTGACATTGGCCCTTCTTGTTCTCAGCCCTAGCTTTAACCTCCTCACAGGATGACAAGTGATGCATCAACAAATTGATCGTGACTGTGAGGAAGTCTTTTTGTTACATACATTAGTGATAAAAGTAATGTACCTAAAAATAAGATGAGAATGTATATTTATTGTTTCTGTGACCTGGTGATATTATAATATTTTAAGGTTTGATTAACAAAATCTGCAAAATAGGCAGACTTTCCCAGTGACCAGGAATGTTTTCAATGGAAAAATTATGATTGAATAATGTGATGTCTCTGGGAACCATCGCATTACTCGGGAGTTGACTGTATGTGTATGTGCGTGTGTAGCTGCAGAATGAATTCCATGGTACAGTCCCGCTTAATGTTCAACATGGGCTTATAGGTTTGCGCTTTATTCTCGGTATACAAGATGACCACTTGATTTAGGAGCTTCATAATTGGGAAAAAAAAAAAAAAAAAAAAAAAAAAAAACTCATATTTCAGCATATATGGTATACTGTTGGCAAGCACATTCTAAAAAAAACTGCCTTATATTTCAGCATATATGGTATACTGTTGGCAAGCACATTCTAAAAAAAACTCGCCATTACACCCCCATTCACTGCCCCACACTGCAAGTAAACCTGAGGCTCCCAAACATGCATCCTTTTAACTACCAAATCAAGTGTTTACTAAAAATGTAATGGATCTAGCTGTGAACACGTATAAAGAACAATTAAAGAAGCAATCTAATAACAATAATTACCATTAAATTTTCCTACTCTCCCTGCCATAAGTTCAATTTACTATACAATTAAAGGCAAGTATATTTTACAACTGCATCTATTTAACAGAATAGCTATTATCAATCTGAAATACTCTGCCCTTGTGAATCTTCATATCCACAAAAGCAATACTGCAATGTGGTATGTAGTCAAGAGCTGGGAGATGGGAATGGTTGCTGGTGTCCTGTCTTGTGACATACATGATATCTGAACACCTCAAGTTGAGAGATTAAGTAGATTTGAACAGCAGAATAGCAACTGTGATGCTCATTAACACATTTGTAATGATTTGTTCAATATTTATCATAATTCAATGATCTACACCTTCTGACATATTTGGATGAAGGAATATCTTTCATTAAATTTGTTTGCTATCTATACCAATATTATATTTTCTATTATACAAAGTCCAATGAAAAATATGAAATAGTTCACTTGCTAAGTAAAATTAAAGCCCCACAGTTAAATTTCTTAGTTTGAAACCAATTCAATAGATAATATGCTCTGGCCTGCTCCATCAGCCATATGGACTCCCAGTGAAGCAAAGCTTCACCACTGATATGGGCAGTCTACTGCCCAGCCTAACCAATCTTTGTCTGCCCAGTCTTGGGTTAGACAGAGTTCTTGTCCAGCAAGCCTTAAGGGGCTATCACACTGGCCTATGATACGCGGAACGAGGAACATCTGCTCCATATAGCTGGAACTTGCCCAGGATTAGCGGAGCAAAGTTGGGATGGCTTCATATCCATCCTGGTTCTCCGTATGCTATCCCAATGAAAAAATAAACATAATATATGTTATAAAAACCTTTTATTTAAACTAAAAAGAACGTGCCTAATTTTTTTATATTGGAATATTAAATAATACTTCATCAATTTAGAAAGATAAAATATATATATCATATCGATAGTTTGGGCTCATGGCAACCACCTCTGACTCCAAAGTTGCCATCGCACATGTCTCGGTTTTTCTCTAGTTTCTTTTACTTACTTTTCTTCAATAAGAGGAAGTACAAATGCAATTCCAGAACGAAGCACAGGTTGAGATGGCATGGTTTTGTTCAGGTTTATTTTGATTAGGCTTGGTCTTGGTTGCTGGGCCATTTGACTAGCATAGCAAGAACATGGCCTGCTTCAGTGTGATAATGTTCCTGGTTTTGTGCCAAGAACCATAGCCTGCGTTCTGCGTATCATAGGCCAGTGTGATACCCCCTTTAGACATGGAAGTGCAGCTCCTGGTGACTCACTTTATTTATCCATTTATTTAGTTATTTTCTTAATATATATACTGCAGCAGTACTGTCACCATGTTTCCCTGGCACACCTTTAAGCACCATCGCAATTAGTAACTAGGCTTCTGAGTAGACACAGCCAAACACAGACACACACAGTTATGGAGACAATAGAAGCTTAGCTCCTCTCCCATATGTCACAACTGGGTAAATACAACTAGGCAAACATGCACACAGACAGTTCTACGAGTGGCAAAGACCACTGTGGTACTATGTCAGTCCCAAACAAAGCATATTGCTATACATATTTGGGAACAAAATCAATAACAAGCTACTCAGTTGGTATTTTAAGCTGTTTTGGGGCAATATTCCATCTGAAGTTCAGCTAAACTTACAAGGAACTTTAGGTGTTCAAAGAGATGATTTGAAAAAGCATGCAGCAGTCCCACCTTATCAGTTAACAATGAAAGCAAAATTGCAAGGATGCTTCACTATAAAAATCTGAAAACTTTGTGGACTTACTTTCATTCTTCTCGTCAAATTCATCATCATTATCATTATCAGATGGCAGTGAGAAATCAGAGTTGTAATCAGAGCCTTGTTCTTGCCATGTGAGGTCTTCACGACCATCTGCTGCATCATTGTAGTTCACCTGCCATACAATAATAAAATCAAATATGACATCTTAAGAGTTGCTTAAAGTGAATAAATGACAGGGATGCAAAGCTAATACCTCACCACATTCATAAGAATATCTATAATGTAATCCATCCCGGCAAATACATATTAACATTTCATAAAAAGGACCTACCTGTTTTCTGACACGCTTGCCCTTGCCCAAGGTACGGGCAAGATCTTCCTGTTGCTGTTCAAAGTGATGCCGTAGGAGACGTTCCCAATACTGTGAGTCAGTGTTGTCAGCTTCCTGTTTCAGCACTTCCACATCTTCCATTTCCTCCTGGAGTGAAGTCATCATTATGGCCATAATTGCAAAGGAATAATTATCAAATAACATGAAACTATATTATAATGAAAATGATGAGGTTTCATTTTCAAGCATATCGTGTATACTGGTAATTTCATAATGAAACACACAACCTTATAGTCACAAGACCACTATTAAATACTTGCCTCCTCTCCCTCCTTAGTGACATAAGAAGCCACCTTAAAGGAGCTCAGGTACTCATTGGCCCAGTTCTCCTTCTGCTCAATACCCTCCTTACTACGGTCCAAAAGCTCTTCAATGGCCTGGTTGTCATAATGAATAGCCTCATCCTCCTTCCCAGATTCATCCTTGAAGAGCTCCTCAGTACCAAACCTGTGCAACATGGCTTCTATGACCAGGTTTCATAAAAGTAACACACACACAACACATGCATCAAATATAACAATAATTCTGAACTTAGTTTTCTTCCTAAAAATACATTTTTTTATATAATAATCAGAGAGAGAGAGAGAGAGAGAGAGAGAGAGAGAGAGAGAGAGAGAGAGAGAGAGAGAGAGAGAGAGAGAAAGTGGAATATACCCAAGGAAAAATCTATAAATTTGAAATCTAGAACCAATATTGATTTTAAACAAACCTAAGAATGTCATCCAACTCTTGCTTAGAAAAATTAGTGGATTTTGAGCCCATGCCAGGCCGCACCACCAAGTGAGTCAACATCATCTTCCGTTTCGCTACTTGGGTTACTCGCTCTTCCACAGAGTTGCGTGTCACAAATCGGTAAATCATTACCTGAAAGAAGAACAAGACTTGGCCTAACAGATAGAGAGATAGATAAAAGCTTTATGGACCACAAATTACATCTTTTCCAAAAGAAATTATACATAAGTGGTCCTCTATATGAGTATATTAATTAATGTAAATTGCATTACTAGTTATCCACACATGTGCATGTAGCAACCAAGCCATAATAACACAATGACCAATGGACAATTCTGACATCATCTGATAATGAATCTCTTATCAACTTTCTAATAATTTATCTTTCAAAGGGCACACTGGCCAAGACAGGTAAAAATGATATATTAAGTTTACACCTTAGAGTATTAGTAAAGAACAGATCAAGTATGTTCTGTGTAGAAGAGGGAGGCAAGTGAGTGCCACTGAAATGAGTGTAATTATTTGGAAGATTGTACTGATTGGATATAAGAGGAAATGAGTTTCTGCAGCATTGAACAATACTAGGTTTGCTCTGTCTCAATCAAAAATTTCAGAGATCAGAAGTCAAGTATTCTGTGACCTCCTGTTGACGTCTGACATGGAAAAATCCTTTTATGTATATCCACGACAAGACTAACACGTAAACAGTGTGCCATGACTGAAGCTTTAAAGATCAAATGATGATTCAGTGACTCACCTTGTTTGCCTGACCGATACGATGAGCTCGAGAGAAGGCCTGGATGTCATTATGAGGATTCCAGTCTGAGTCATAGATAATGACAGTGTCTGCAGTGGCCAAGTTGATCCCCAAACCACCAGCACGAGTTGACAGCAAGAATATGAACTGCTGGGCTCCAGGTGCATTAAATCTAAGGAAGAAAAAGAAGGTTAATCGAATAACAGCCATCTGATATCAAAATCTACACTTAAAGGTGCCATATCATTTTCTATTGAACAATAGAGATTGGAAAAAAATAAATAAATAAAAACAGGACAGCAAAATATGCTGGGGAAAAAAAAATAAATAAAAGCCAAACTGATCAGCAACACATTATTCTTTCAATCTCTCAATGTATATAAATGTGGTTTGTATTTCCTCTTTATCATTGAATAAGAAAATTTGATAGAAAACAAAGTGAAGCTAAATCCTCTTATTCCCTTTGGAATATAAACCAGCTAACAACCACAATTTTCTTACATATTCACGATAGTACCAATCCTCAAAACAAACCTGTCAATTGCCTCCTGTCGAGCCAAGCCAGTGATGCCTCCATCAATTCTCTCATACTTGTAGCCAAGCCCTTCACAGAAATCTTCCAAAACATCCAACATTTTGGTCATCTGGGAGAAAACTAGCACACTGAAAAAGAGACATAGGACACACAAATTAATTAGTTTACAATAGTTAATAAGAGAATTCTACAAAACTACCCACAATATATCTTGCATAAACATAGTACTATCCATCTAAATCCCTACTACTTACCGATGACCATCTCTCTTCAACTTTTCCAACATGCTTTCCAAGATGGTAAACTTTCCACTGGCCTTCACTAGATCTCTTGTGACATACATTCCATTAGGGAGCTTTGGAGCCTCCTCAGAAGCAGCTGGGAACAAGTAGGGGTGATTGCAGCACTTCTTTAAGTCCATCACAATGTTCAAAAGAGACACCTAGAAAAAAGTAAGACAAAAAGGAAATAAGTAATACTTATATGATTATCAAATCCAGAAGGAATTACTTCTCAAATATCTTTTCTTCAATTCATTACATCCATACCACCTTAGCCATTCAATTGTTGCCAAGCCACACATCACTTCTGCATTCAAAACTTCTTTCTATTCACATAATCTCTCTATGAACTAATTAGTCTATTTACTTTATTTTCACAAAAAAAAAAAAAGCTTAAATTTGATTTACATTCCAAATACAATTTTTTTTTTTTATTGAACTTATCAATTTCAAGGTTAAAATCTTAATCATTATTAAGCTGATTTGAAAGTCATGGTGTCCCTTTTTTCACAAATTTATAACAATTACAACTCTCCTCTCCTTCCTTTCTTTTTAAAATTATAAGTTAAACTCTTTAGTGTTAGTGAGACCAGCCTAACAAAATTAATAAATCCTAAAAATTTGTGTTAGCTCACAATGTTATTCCTAAAACTAAACACAAGATGACCAATCTAGTTTCTCAACGATTTGCTACTCATCCTTTAGACAGTTCAAGTCATGGAAGAGGAAAAACAGAAGCAGTAAAAGAATTCCAGTTTCCAAGAATAAGGGATGAAATAGATAAAATATTGATCATATTTCTCTCCAGGACCATTCTCCAAGGGAATGGTCTCAGCAGAGGAGCCTCCACCTCCCCCTACCTAAACACTCCTTTCTTGTTTCTTCAGGTATTTGCTAACTACTAACACTTCTTTAACTTATATCTTCCATGCACATCCTTCTCTCGTTACATTAACAATAGCTGCTTACAAACTAAGACATAGTTACAATTAAAATAACAGTTTACCTGCTGCCCACCACCTCTGGAGTTCAGGGCCTCAAAGTTTCGGGTCAAGATGTACTTGTAATACTTCTTCTGGAGTGGTGATAGCTCCACTCGGATGATGAACTCAGATTTTGTGGGCATATTCTGTCCAAAGCATAAATAAAATGTCAAATTAATTATGTAAAATAAATAATATCAATGCATATAACAAGACACTCTCCCCCAAAAATGGAATAGGCAAGACAAGGCACACAACTCTCTCATTAACATTCATTCATAACACTGTAAACTTAGTCCCTTGGGTCCTAACAGAGAAGAAAAGGTATTCTTGCCACCCCTTCATGAGGATTATTTTATCTCTTAATACCTTTTGTACAATACAATATGTAAACCTAGTCAAGGTACATTAAAATTACTTAAGTTCTCTTCATTACTTACCTTCAAGACATCAGTCTTCAGTCTTCTGAGCATATGAGGTCCAAGCAAGTCATGGAGTTTCTTAATTTGGTCTTCCTTTGCTATGTCTTCAAATTCATTTTGGAAAGCTGACAAATCATTAAATTTTTCTGGACAGAGGAAGTTCAAGAGATGGAACAGTTCTTCCAAGTTATTCTGAAGGGGGGTTCCTGTCAGCAGCAGCCGGTACATTATGTTGTACTGGTTCAACACACGGAAAAACTAAGAGAAGAAAACCATCAGATTACTAAGAGAAAATCATCTAAAAATATATTACAAACTTTGCTAAATAATAGGAAAAGACTTGTTGAAGGTGAGATCACTTACCTTTGATTGGTTACTCTTTAATCTGTGTGCTTCATCTACAACTAAACATGCCCACTCCAGGGAGCCAAGACATGCCTGATCCATAGATATCATTTCATAAGATGTAAGCAACACATTAAACTTGACATTAGTTGTGCGAATGCGAGTTGCCTTTGAAGCACTGCGTACTGCTCCTTCTTCAAAGGACAACTCATGCTCACGAATCATTGTTCTTGATTCACGGTCACCAACATAGGTTACAACATAGAAATCAGGTGCCCACATTTCAAATTCTCGCTCCCAGTTAATAATGGTGGACAAAGGAACTGCCACAAGGAAAGGCCCCTTAGAATGGCCTTCCTTATACAGAGAGTAGAGGAAGGCAATTGTTTGAATAGTTTTTCCCAAACCCATCTCATCAGCCAGAATGGTATCTGTTCCTTGGCCCCAAGAGTACCTGGAAGTCACAAAGTTTGATATTAATATACTTAAAAAATAAAGGAAGATATATTACAAGTCATAATTAAATTTCCTATGGAATAAATCAATCCTCCACAAACATTACTGCTTCTTACCGGAGCCAATTAACTCCTTCCAGCTGATACTCATGGAGAGAAAGCCCAGTAATATCAATGTAATCTGGCTGCTTCTCCCACTTCTTGCTGAGATTGGTGGTAGGTTTCTCTGGCGGAGGAGTGAATCGGCGAGGCGATGCTGGCTCACGGTCTTCATCACCAAGCTCACGGGTCCTTGACTTGCCTTTCTTTTTCCCCTTCTTGTTCTTGCCTTCAAAAAGTAAGTCAATATTCATGAATGAATTAGACCACTACAAAATTATAAAAGAATCAGATATGAACCTCCCTGTCTTATGTATATAGAATTGGTCTTAGTGATAATACACACAGATCTCTAAAGTGATTAGAATACCTACCAACATCGGCATTACAAGCAGCTCGTAGATCATGGTAGAACTCAATAGCTTGCTTGAGACCAACAATCTCCTCATCTTCATCCTCCCATGTGGCCTGGTCATAGGGAAGATCCCTCCACTTAACCAGGTACTGTGTTGTGCCATCACGAAGGGTACGGTGATTTAGAACACGATGTATCTTAAGCCAGGTGGATTTGATACCATACTTGTAATACCTGCAGTGACATTTACATATGGTCAGTGGCAGCTTCCACTCCATTTCCATTTAACCCTAGTTATTAGGGCCTAAAGAGGTAATTAATCATAAGAATTACTTCCACTAAATGGAAAGAACAGAGAACAGAAAACTAGAAAATTGGATGAGGTCAGATGTGCACCCGGAAAGGTTAAAAGAAAGGTCACACTTAGAACTGATGAATCATGTAAGGACAAGATTAAATGAGAGAAATGAGCAAGCAGTAAGCAAGACTTTTTAATTTTTTGTTTGTAGGAGGGAAGAGGAGGTAATAGTAGTAGGGTAACAAAAATTGTAGGAAACACACACACACACACACACACTTAAGTGCCAGTCCCCAAACAAGTTTAATATAAACTAATTATATAGGAGACTCCAGGGATAATAAAGGAGTAATTTCTTTTTTATCTTTTGCATGAAGAATGAATGTGTAGTTAGATGCATGTAATCTTTTGTGATAGAGAGTTGTCTTTAGATGTTAGCCTGTGACTGCTCCCTTGTGCTGTGAGACATATAGGGAAATGTTCAGTGAGGTCATGGTTGGCTTTAATGGTAAGTTCATTCCACTCCCTGAACCCGGGCTATTAGACCTCACTGAAAGTAATTATTATTTCAGCAGGTGTCTACCGCCTCCTCTGCAATAAAGGTGAATGATAAACGGCAACATCGAGAGCAGAAGATCATGTGATTTTGTTCACTCCTGGTAAAGCTTTGTGAGCATACCTGGCAAAACCTATTTTCCATCTTATAAGACAAACTTTAAAAATCACCCAGTATTATACCCCAATTGCCTGAAATTGTCACTGGTATAGGACTAACACCGAGTTCACACTGAGTTCCCAGATGTCACTAAATTTAAATATTTATAAATAATTTCATAATGACTACAAGTGAAAAATTTAAGTGTATGTTTGCCTGGTATAAGGACTGTATTCAGGAACACTTCAGCATCACACCTCCACTATTCCAAAAGGCTCCTGTTCAAGTGACACAAGTTTTCAAGGGTGCTTTTATTGATTTAGTGACAAATGAACAAGGTTACTACACATTTACATGAGAAATATCCTTAGATACCCAGCTTATCATCTCTGTGGCCATGGAAAACAGTCATGGTGAGAGAGCAGAGTGTTTCAGAATACAGACCATAGATAGGCAGACATATCAAGAACATACAGGAAAATCATGGCTACTGAACAATGAATGAAAAAAATAAATGCAATAACTGCTCAGTTTTTATAACCATTCACTACTTTCTTCATTAGTTAAATCTATATGTAATAGATAAAGGGTAAGGTTTACAGAAACACATATGAGGATTCCTACTATAAACAACTATATACATTAAAGTTACAAGTTAAGGATGCACTCACCTTTCCTCAAGAGAATTGGGGTCATACTCCTTCTTGTGGCGTCGCTGGGAACCTAACTCATCATCATCATCAATACCAGGGACAGGGGGCTCATCAGGATCAAACTTCTTAAAGTATGACCTCAGCATCTGCACAGGAAAGTTTGACACTAATGTTATAACTTGAAGATCTCTGGATACAAAATGAATTGGAAATTACATTTATATTTTTGGGGTATTACATAATTAGTGAAATTCGGAGGACAATGTTATACAATAGATCAAGCACAGACATCTTTCCCTCAACTAACCTGAGGATGGTAGACATCCAGCATCAATTCAGAAATCCAGGAGCAGTGCCAATAGGACATGTCCACCCACTTCACTAAAAACTCTCGCAATAATTTGAATTGATACTTCTCTGCTTTGCTTTCACCAACAATTTCCTTCCAATTTTCTGGAGGCTTAGGAGGTTCCACAAACCTAATGAAACCAGAGAGGAAAAAAAAAAAAAAAAAAAAAAACTGCTATATTTGATGGCTTTATATCTCAAGCAAACAAGTTACTTTTGCCTTCAAGGTATTCATGACAGTTCATAGAGTATGCACACAAAATATGAGCATCAATAAAAGAATAACAAATACATGACTTCAAAATATATCACACCTCCAAAACAGAATTTTCTGTACTCGTCCAGGGAGGGGCTCACAGGCACACCGCTGGCAGGTCCACTCTCCATCAGGCACCTCAAAAAGTGGTGGAGACAGACAGTATGTATGGTAGGCATTGACACAGGAATCACAGCACAGCAGTTCCCCGCCATCCTGCCAAAGGAAAAACAAAAGATTACTAAAGAGGCAAACATCCATGAATATGCTCCAACACAAGAGGGAAAGGAAAAGATAGCTATTACTCACCTGATGTTTGTTTAAAGAAAGAAAATTTAGAAAAAAGGACAATGTTCATAAACTTAACCCCATGAGATTTAGTCAAGTCAGCAGAGTATAGCACTGATATATGAATATTGGAATGTATGAACTAGTCTTCATACAGCTTTCTAAAACTAGTAGAAACCGTAGGAAGAGACTGACCTTTTCATTACTGACCTTGCAAACCTTGCAGTACTCCAAGTGTTCATCCTCCTCTTTGACACCCTCAGCCTCACAGGTGGGGCAGGACCACTTGCCCTCAGGGGCTTCCTCCAACTCTGGTTCCAGGCACACCAAGTGGTAAGCCTTGGGACATGTGTCACAAAGGATGATTTCACCCCCTTGCTGGCACACTTCACAGTAGTCCTGGTTGGGGGGAGACTGATTATGCATGGAGAAAAAAGCCATTAGTAACATGGGTTAACAAGTACATTTTTATACAATCTCAAATCCTGTATATCATTAGATAAACCTGGATGGTTAGCAAAATTTGACTTGATATATGAGGCATCCCAGAGTTAGGATGAATTCAGACCAGATTGGAAATTAAATAATTGCAAGTCCATACTAAGGAAGTTCAGGCACAATTAAACTTCATGCTCTGTGACCACATTTGAAAAATACTAAACCTCTGCATGTTGGAAAAAATAAATAGATAATAATAACAACAATAATAATAATAAAAAGATAATTCTGGATAATCCTTTCTATACTTTTCTAATCCTACAAAGGTGATTTCAACCACTACCAATAACAAGCCTGTCAACACGTATATAACATATTGAAAAATTGCACTGAGCTTTGATCATATTCAAAACTCTGTACTTCCATCGCCTATTTCTTTTTAGCATGAAGAACACATTTGGTTTAGTGGTAGCATCCTGACTACTCCTACATTTATGTAACCTCTCATCTCAGGAATATTTCTCTATAATATATCATAAAACAAAAAGATGTGGCATTCATTTCCATGAGAGTTCATTCAACAAATGCAAGTAAAGACAAGTAAATCTTGAAAAATGCCATTATGTGGCAGATGCAACACAAAGACAGGAGGTAAATGAAAAAGGTAAAAAATAGAAAATAAATAAGCACTGGCAATAGACCTATGAGAGAGAGAGAGAGAGAGAGAGAGAGAGAGAGAGAGAGAGAGAGAGAGAGAGAGAGAGAGAGAGAGAGAGAGAGAGAGAGAGAATCTTGAAATTAGTTGCACTTGTATCTAATGCTCTACAATACAATTTTCCTCATCATGTTAAGTAAATGACAAGAACTTATCAGACATGCAATATCTGGAGATATACAACTTCTATACAAGAAATTGGATAATTACAGTTAAGTACAGTACAATAAAATGAACTTTCAGATATCACCTAAACTCTAGCAGTTCTAACTCACTGTTAGTTCATTATTCACACCAAATTTTGAAATGATCTTCAGTGTTCAAGGTTTCAACTAGCTTCAATGTGAAAATTGCTCAAAATTCTTATATCAATGGCTTGGTCTGAGCAAATGTGTAGGATGCCTCAAAATATTTTGTAGTGGACAGACACATTTCAGATGTTTGGAAGAGTTAAAAGGAAAACAATACAATGGTCATAAACGAATGCTAGTTTGGGATGAAGAGAATTGGCGATGCTGATAAATGGATAATGCAGGGAAAAAACAATAATTAAATAATTAATAACCCAATATCTTTATTGCAACAATTCATCATCATAATGCCCACCTGTTTAAATGACCAACAGAATATAGGCAGCTTTGTGCAATTTCCCAACAGTCCAGTACTATAAATTCATTCTGCTTTATTAACACTAATGAATGATTAGCAGTGAATCATTAAAAGTGGCGTCAACATAGATTCACCACAGCCCAATCTGAAGGAGGGATTTTGAGAGAGAGAGAGAGAGAGAGAGAGAGAGAGAGAGAGAGAGAGAGAGAGAGAGAGAGAGAGAGAGAGAGAGAGAGAGAGAGAGAGAGAGAGAGAGAGAGAGAGAGAGAGATAACATCCTGAAAGATTGTCACTTCATGACAAACCATAATATCCATCCAGGTTCACCATTACAAGCCATTCAAATATATCATATTATAAATATTCAAATTTTCAAAAGACAATATATATAATAAATGTAGACATCCCCTATGTGTGTGTGTGTGTGTGTGTGTGTGTGTGTGTGTGTGTGTGTGTGTGTGTGTGTGTGTGTGTGTGTGTGTGTAATTCACCACGGTTGCCTGCTGGTCACCCGGCCAGTCTTCCCCATTATGGAGTGAGCTCAGAGCTCATCGACCGATCTTCGGGTAGGACTGAGACCACAACACACACTCCACACACCAGGAAAGCGAGGCCACAACCCCTCCAGTTACATCCCGTACCTATTTACTGCTAGGTGGGTGGGTGGGTGGGTTGGGTGTGTGTGTGTGTGTGTGTGTGTAATTCACTGTTTGTTTGATCTGCTGCAGTCTCTGACGAGACAGCCAGACGTTACCCTACGGAACGAGCTCAGAGCTCATTATTTCCGATCTTCGGATAGGCCTGAGACCAGGCACACACCACACACCGGGACAACAAGGTCACAACTCCTCGATTTACATCCCGTACCTACTCACTGCTAGGTGAACAGGGGCTACATGTGAAAGGAGACACACCCAAATATCTCTACCTGGCTGGGGAATCGAACCCCGGTCATCTGGCTTGTGAAGCCAGCGCTAACCACTGAGCTACCGGGTGTGTGTGTGTGTGTGTGTGTGTGTGTGTGTGTGTGTGTGTGTGTGTGTGTGTGTGTGTGTGTGTGTGTGTATATATATATATATATATATGTATGTATGTATATATATATATATATATATATATATATATATATATATATATATATATATATATATATATATATATATATATATATATATATATATATATATATATATATATATATATATATATATATATATATATATATATATATATATATATATATATATATATATATATATATATATATATATATATATATATATATATATATATATATATATATATATATATATATATATATATATATATATATATATATATATATATATATATATATATATATATATATATATATATATATATATATATATATATATATATATATATATATATATATATATATATATATATATATATATATATATATGAATTTGATTTTTCATGTCTTAATCTCCTTTGTAAACTCCTCATATTCTATATGCAACTATTTTCAATTAACAAACAATTATAATAAAATCATTCCTCACAATCTAATATACAAATAAAAATGAACTTGGTAAATATTTATTATCTGTGATTTGTCATCAAGCACTTCCAAGATACTGTAAAAAGTTTTAGATAGAATGATGACAATTCCCACACATGAGAGATGAGACATAAAGACTCAGTGTCACTGCCTTACACTCACTTAGGGGATGGCTACACAAGAAAATTGTTAGAGAAAAAAGTACTCATACCTGATGATCAGTTTCATAGCCATCCTCGTCCTTAGCCTTCATGCGCTTTCTCCGTCGATTCTTGTTTCCTATTTTGGTTTTCTTACTTTTCTTAGGACCTGTAGTCTGTTCAGCTTCATCTTCAGCCTTGTTCATGTCTTCCGCCTCAGCCAACATCTGCTCAAACTCGGCATCACTATCCTGACTGGAATCATCCTCCTAAGCATGGAGGAAAATTTTTTAGCGTTCTCTGAAGATGGGATGTAGGATATTTTCAGAATCAAAGTGCCAGTATTTCTTAAACTTCTACACAATAATTTCCCTAGTACCAGATACATCATAAAGTTTATATGTTAATCATTTAAAGTTCAGTGATGCCAAAGACAAGAGTATGTCCTACATGTAACAGTCTCATAAATTCAATCATTTAAGAAATTCAATAAATAAATCCATTACCATACTTTCACCTTTCATGACTTACGTCAACTCAACCAATGAGGTACTCCAAAGGAATGACTTCAACAGAATAGAGGCAGAGCTAAATTTTCAATATGCATGCTTGTCTCTTATCTTCATTTAGTTTTGATACATCGTACAATTTCTGTCTTCACCTTCTATTTGCACTTACTGTTATCCAAACTTTATCACCAGGACTTTTCATACAGAGAAATTCTTCAATCCATATAGTCCTGGACTTACATGTCAATATAAGCATAGCTATTACGGTGGATGAGAAAACAGTATCAGGGCCATGTATTATGTTTCACAATAGCTTACATTCATTCAAACACCCCCACACAGTATAAACATTTGACAAACAAAGTAGTTACCAGACAACAATGACTGATAGTAAGAAGCTGCTTAGGATGCTACACGATAATCTTAATGCCAAACTAAATAGTCAGGTCACTCCTAATGCAAATTGTGTTTAACATAAGGGTCATTTTACTTTCAAGTCATACTCTGATGTGGAAATTTTTTAAGGTAATCAGCGATGAACCACAGCAAGTCACATGATATCCATAACACAGAGCAGAATAACACTTGCATCACAGGGGCATGTGTGTCATTGCCACTCATACACAATGCAAGTTTATCAAGAACAGTAGGCTGCAGCCCCTGATGCTGCTAGCATTCACAATGATGCAAGTATATTGAGAAAGGTGGGCTGCAGCCACTGTCATTCAATCATGCAAGTTTGGCTGCAGCCACTGCCACCCACAGTAATATCAACGGCGAGCATTCATCAGATGTATGTGAAAACGAGAACTTAGAATATTTTTTTTATGATTGTTACTGTACCGTTGTTTCTATTGCCTTTGGTTACACCTATGTTATAGTTATAAATAGTGGATATACTTTTTGAGTGGCTGATCTCACCTCAGTTAGAACCATAGTAATCATCTAGTAACCACAGTAACCATAGTAACCATCTAACGCGGGCTGATAGCAAAACGGAACCTCAGCGTCAGCAGCAACCTGACTACTATCTACTGAGATGAAAATACATAATGGACCTTCTTATACCAAATGGGATTCATGTTACATAACCACTTGCATCAAAACTCGTCAGTACTCAAACATATTATTTAAACAAATTGACAAAATAACTAAACGAATGAATCAAAGCAAAATAAAAATGAATTCTAAATGATTTAAGGAAGAGTTTCATGGGAATGAATGTATGTTCATGCAGGTGAAGAGGGGTCTAAGGAATAGTATTCTGCTAATGTTGACATGAGATTCGATATGAAATGAGACTACTGTGAAGGTAAAATGCCTAAGATAAACTGATGTGTAAATAAAATGGGAAGGTGAGAACAATGATAGTGTGCATGAAGCATAAAGAAATTTGCCAATAATAGTGAACTGGTGCCATGGGCAGATAGACATGTCTTGAAAAATTAATGACAAAAATTGTTAGGAAATTCAATCAATAGTTAAGGGAGAAAAATGGAACTGTAAAGGAAGAGATACGAGAAAGAGATGGTAGAAGGAAAAGCTGGTAAAAATTAAGGAAATACTTCAAAAGTTAGAGATCACCAAGGGACACTATTGGAGGGAATGAAACATGTCAATAACATGGAGTAAGTAACATTTCAACAAGATACTGATTCTAATAAACTCGTAAGTCTAGTATCTGTTAACATTCATTACCATAATTGATATCACTGCTTGATATTAGCAAAAATCAGGGACAGCCAGTAACAAACACAAAATCACCAATATAAACGTACAAAGAGCCAGTTCAGATACTTGTTACTGCAAGTATTAGGATCAAAGTCTTCTCCATTTAAAATTCAGGGTGGCATCTTCATTGGCACTAATAATTCTTAGTGAACAAAAAAAACATCTACTTGAATTTGATATTGTTCAATTATAAACACCAAAAAATAAGCAAAATAATTTCTACAAACTAAAGAGGTTAATAGTAAAAATCATACATAACCTAAGTAAAGCCCTCTAATTGTGTAATATCCTACCACTATTAAACACTCAGAAATAAAACTTGATGCAGAAATTTAGAAGGTCCACTATGCATATGAAAGTTCTTACTAACATTATCAACAGAAACCAACAATCTCACCAGACTCACCGAGGTGTCCTTCTTCCTTTTCCCTAACTTGATCTTGAGTGTAGGCACCTTTCCTCCCTTCTTGGCCTTGGCTTCAGCTGTCGTGGTGCGCTTCCGGCCACGCTTCTTCTTGCCCACCCCTTCACTGTCATCTTCAAACTCTTCCTCCACCTCTTCGTCGACCTTCGACTTCCTTGGACGTCCTCGACCCTTAGGAACAATCTGAAATTAGTGGAAACAAGGAAAACTCCTCTCATGCTCTTCAAATATAAACTGAACCCGTACGGAGACGAAGAACCCGAAGAACCTGAGGAGTCTTCTGTACTCACCGAGTGGATTTCATCAAATCACTTACTTGGACAGGTTCTGGTTCTGGTTCTTCTTCCTCAGCAACCTCTTCCTCTTCCTCCTCTTCATCTTCTTGTCCTCTGGCTGTGAACTCTCTCCACTTGGCTGCCACAAGCATCATCAGCTTGGATACAGGAACCTGGAATGGGATAATGTCTGTTAACAACATTGACTATTAGCTTAGAAATGTCAAATTAACTCACTATCAAATTCAATCTGCAAGTTCACTTTAACTTTTAACTATTTTTTTCTTTTGCCTCAATAGTTTGTTATGTTTCCTAAAATGATTAAAGTTACTTCTAGATTCTTAGCGCAAACAAAAGACATGCACATGAGCAAATTATCATTTTCAACAAAAAGGACAGTCAAAACTGAAGATATCCACATTTCTCTGCAAAATTTTGGAATGTCAAAACTCTCACAATCACAGCTTTAGGTAATGACAATGCTCTATTATGCACTTCATATTAATAAAACAATTCTTAGTCAGTCAAATTTCTGTGTACAGAAAGCCCCCACACTTGGCAAATTAATTAGTCTGGCAAAACTACCGCCAAATGCGAATTTCACCAAGCACGAGTTCTTTATACCATATAAAAATTGCCTAAAAAATGCCTCAATCAGTCTTCAGTCATGGCCAAAGTCCCTCTTTTGACCCCTAAAATATCATCTATTGAGTTAAAATAAAATCTTTTGCCTTCACATATTAGAACACGTACAAAACAGACCAATAAACAATAAATAAAGCTAATAAGACATGATATAAAGGCTGTAACTCCTGTTTTTCCCCATTTCCCTCACCCACTTTTGTCCTTGCTGCCACCACCATAGTCCTTAACCCCACCGGTACCACCTGTTGCACTGGTAGAGGCCATGTTGGCAGTCAATCGACAGAATTCGTTCCCATGCTAGCAGATCAGAGAGTAGCACAAACAAAATGGCTGACAGGGACTCTCACACTGCATTCTGATAGGTTTAGAGAGAGGTCTGACATCACCAAGGAGCCACGTGGTTCACCGTGCGGTCGCCAAATTTGAATTTAAATAGCCAAGTGTGCACTCAGTGGTCCATGGCTACCCTACCGCCAAAAGTGAATTTCGCCAAGTGCGGGGGCTTCTTGTATATAGCAGCAGTTAATATCTGTTAATAGCATCTCTGAAAATATCCTTTCATACAAAATAGCTCCCTGGCATGTGGATAGATAATTATATTCATAGACCTGAAAAAAAAATGTACAAAGATTATCAAAAGCCAGATGGCACTGGCTTTTGGCCAATCAGTTATCAATAGTAGCACCTAAAAACTTCATAACGCCTATTGGTGACTACTTTAACTACTTCATTTGTAAATCCTCAACATTATTCAACTCACCCTGGGATTTTCTTTAGCCAAGAGTGGCCGTACATGCTGCTGGAAGAGCTTGTACGTAGTGAGAGTCTGGTAGTCGTTTTCAGAATACTCAATCTGGACATCATTCAAACCAAAACTCTCGCACACCTCTGCAACTGTTGGCATCTGGTCACCTCCACCTGAAAGATTGACAGTCAGCATTATGTCAGGTGCTGTACAGAAACAGGTAAACAGTACTCCTAGTAGCACATCACACTGAATCTCCATTTCACTACAATAGGGATTTCAAATTAAAACACCATTAAGATAATTTCCACATCAGGATTTCTTATCCCATCACTCACTTTATATTGTGCTCTCACTATGCCCTGATAATAATATCACTTCTCATGCAACAGCAACAAACAAAACAGAGAGAGAGAGAGAGAGAGAGAGAGAGAGAGAGAGAGAGAGAGAGAGAGAGAGAGAGAGAGAGAGAGAGAGAGAGAGAGAGAGAGAGAGAGAGAGAAAATCCAATTTTTAGAATTATACTTATGACCGGATATAAAGAAAGCAAAATAAATCTATCAATCTATCAGAGAGAGAGAGAGAGAGAGAGAGAGAGAGAGAGAGAGAGAGAGAGAGAGAGAGAGAGAGAGAGAGAGAGAGAGAGAGAGAGAGACCAAAAATGCAATGCAGACACAAGCTAAAGGTAAGAACCAGCAGAAATGATACCATTCTGCTCATTGCTCTCCTGCATTGGTGCCATTGGAGCAACGGCAGGGCGGCCCCGGCCCTTGCCGCGCCCCCTGCCCCGAGATGCATCCTCAGTGTAGTCTGAATCCACTCGCTGACCTTCTTCCTCATACTCACCCTCCTGCAATCAAAGAGAAAATCACTGAATTGGAAATCCTCACCAAATTTTTAATTTTCAAGTTTTAAGTACAAATGGCAAAAATCAGCATATTGACTAAATTAGAGATCTTTTGATAAGTTTTGATCACACAACTATAGTTGACCTAGAAAAGCATTCATCTGATAAAGCTTTGGAATCACAGGAGTAAGTACATTTATACATATATGAAAATGATACTAATTTCATACTGAAAATACAAAATCCAACAACAAAGGCTACCAAAAAATAACTCACACTTTCACTTTCATCCTTCTTCTTTCGTTTCTTTCGCCCTCGATCCCCCCGTGAAGACTTCCGTTTCTTGCTCTTCTTTCTTTTCCGTTTTCCTCCACTCCACTCCTCATCCTGCTCTTCTTCATTGGAATCACCTTGTTCTTCTTCACCCTCTTCTCCTTCTCCCTGCTCTTCCTCCTCTTCTGTAAAGTTTATAATAAGTCACATCAATAATTATGCTGAACGTCACAACAGTGATTAATCCCTAAAAAACATGAATATTGTCTTTTTTTATGCACATAGTATTTAGAAAAATAGCAGTCTTTCTGATTGCTTAATTATTTTTCTTTCTTTCCTTTGATTACAGTATCTTCCCATTAAGTTAATGAATGCTACCTATAGTGAGAATAAAAAATAAAGCACTTAAAACTGACAAGAATTAATAATACTGATGGACTCAATCATAATGTTGTTGTCTTAATGACAATAAAGGGATTTCTTGAATTACGTAAGGTATATGTTCCTGAGAGATCATTTGAGAGATCATTGAGAGATCATATATATATATATATACTGTATATATGCAGGGAATCATCGCAATTCAACGGAGTTAGGGCAGTTTTCCATTGGTCGAATCAGCGTTTATTCGAATCGTGAAGCAATTTTTCCCATAAGATACTTAAGAATTAGGGGGGATAGGGACCAACTTCCAGCCTAGACTCCCTCAAAACATCATTATAACTCTAAAAAATACTAACTTAGACCAAATCAGTACTATTAAAGGCTTCATTTATATCTAACTCGTTTTTATTAAACACATTATGGTGCTGTATAGCACATTTTTGGAAATAAAAACACTTGCAGCGGTCTCACGGTACTTATCCCTGTTCTTCCAAATTGTTGATACTGTTGATCTAGGGACACCCATTTGCACTGCAACAACACTGTGAGCTATACCTGCCTCACACTTTCTTATAAGCTCAAGTTTATCTTTGAAAGGCAGAAAACTGTGCTTCTTAGGGCTGGAGCTGGAGGTAGCTTTCCATCATCTCGAGTCAGATGAAATGCACTGTTTCCCTCTAGCATCAATTTTTAGTTAAATTAAGATCAATGGTTTCTAATTAAAATTAATTTTCTTAACAAGAAAATTAATTTTACATAGTAATAATTAGTTAATTGGAATGATGCTATAATCTCAAATCAACAGAACCTTGATAAGTAGATGTAAATATATTTGTATATATATATTTTTTATCATAGCTTAACAGTGAAAAGTAGTTCAGTTGTTTGTTTACATTTTTCTGAGACTGTGACATTCCAAGGCAGAACTTCCAAGGAACAACTGGCCAAGATGAGCAGCTCTGTTGTTTATGAGTTGACAAAGCTGTCTGAAGAGTTTCTCATAGGGAGTATTAAAGGCCAAAAATACCAACGGTTTGCTGGGGGTGAAGGGGCTGCCATGTTTGTTTATAGTTGACAAAAGTGACAAAGGGGGGCAGCAAGCTTGTGTGTGACAACCAGCGTCGACAAAGTTTACAGTCTTCAGAAAGTTGACAGAAAAGTACTAGTGCGACGCCGTCTTAAGCAATGCACAGGATAGTGTCTGTTTACACTTCCACCTGGTGGGTTTGCGGTGAATTTGACCAGATGGGTGGTGCACGAGATATGCATGTCGAATTGGTGAGTCAATTGGTCGAACCTTGAGGATTGGGTATTAATTGACTGAGTTCAAATTAGCAATAACTTGAACTGTGAACGGTCGAATCACGAGGATCCCCTGTACAGTAAGTCCTTGTTATACAGTACATATGCGTTCCTGAAAACCTTACCGCAAATCAAAATTACCGTATACTGAACCCATTACAATAGGGGATGTGTTCCAGCATGTCGAAAGTTACCCCTACAGGCATGAAAATACATGGAAATAGTCATACAAAATAATGTAAAGTACTGTGCAAAAGAAATAAACAAAATGTTTTTATTTACCTTTCACTTGCCATGTATTCTATCAGACGATGTCCCTGCCAAGGCTAAGTGACAGTAGGGATTTCAGCCCTTACTCATCTTCCGCTGAGTGGGCTGACAAGGCTCTGCTCTGCAGATCCATTACATTCTCCCCAGCATTTTTTATAGCCTCACGATTCTTTAACACCGTCCAGACTGTCGGCTGGGCTAGGCCCAAGTTTCAACCTATCGCAGATGTACCTTCTCCCTGCTCTTTCCTCTTCAAAATATCTAATTTTACCTCCAATGTCAGACTACTCCTCTTTCGCTTTTCAACTCCAGCAGTGTCTGCAGAATATTTTGGGGCTATTATTGGTGTGTCTCTGTGCGTTGTGATAATAATATCAACAATAAACAAGCTGTAAGGATTTCACTTGTGTTCAGTGGGAAACGCCGGAAGAGACTGACTGTTGTGGTGGCATGGTGGCGCTACGGTATGGTGTAAACAAAACATGGGCTGATACCGTATCTGTGAAATTTTCTTACCGTAAATAGAATCGAGGGTAGTAATTACCAAACACTGTAACTGTGAATTTACCGGATAACGAAGTACCATATCAGGAGGACTTACTGTATGTATTCTTGAAGGCAGACAAGGTTGAAGACTATAGTGCACTCTCCTTTACTAATTTTCTGGTGTACGGTTTCTATTTGCCATACTGTTTTCTTTGTCTTCCTGTAGTTGGAGTAACAACTGCGAGAAGGGTTGCTGCAATGTTTCGGAGTTTTCTAACTCCATCTTCAGGCAGAAGTGATCTCTTTGCTGTGTTAGGTGCCTTATATACTGGAAAGGTGACTCACGATCACGTGAAGGGCAGCGACACAGCGCGGTGATTGGCTGGTGCGTTTAGCTGCTGGTTTCCTCCTCATCATTTCAGCATGGGGAGGATTTGAATGTTTTCTGTTTGGATGTTGACAGAAGGTTGTTTTGCGCTGATGTATATGGCTTCAAGGTAGAGTAGGCAGCGAGGGTCATGTTCTTTGTCTAATATGGTGGCGTTTTCGTCTAGATCTTTGCATTGAGTTGTCATGATTTCTTCCTTTGTAATGTTCCTTTATTATTCTGCTGGTGAGGTGACATGCGAGTCGCCTTGCAAGTGTGGTTCGTGTCATCCCAATGTAGGAGCAAAGTCCACATTCCTTGCTGTTGCACAGGTGGAGGTAGATGCCATGATCCTCTTGTAAGGGTGTTTTACTGTCTGATGGTTGGTTACACAGTAGAAGCTGGCTTGTTTTTCTAGTCTTGTAGTAAATAGTGAGAGTGAGTTTTGCATCTTCATTGGTTGGTTTGACATTCTCATAGATGATTTCCTTCAGTATCTTCTCATCAGTTTTGTATTCCGTGGACATGTATCCTCTATAGTATAGTTGTATCTCTTCATTTCTTGTTGGCGTGTCTTGCCGGTTGTAACATGTGTCTATTACATTCTTTATTGTTTGGGATACATCAGAGTTAGAGTATCCATTGTTAACAAGAACTAAGGTAACTCGTTCTAGTTCTTCGAGTGTTTCCGCTCATGTAGAACAGTGTATAAGGGCTCTTCTTATGTATGCACTGATGGTGCATTCAAGGTATCATCTAGGGCATTCACTCTCCCCGTTTAAGCAAAGTTCTTGATTGGAGGATTTCATATACACTGATGTCATGAAGCCGGAGGCGCTTGCCGTGACCAGGATGTCGAAGAAGGGATGCTGTTCCTTGTTCGTTTCTTCAAAGATGAAGTTGACCCAAGAGGCACTGATAAAGTGCTGACAAAGTGTTTTGAGTTCCTGGGGGTTCTTGACATGGACAAATATGTCATCTACATAGCGGCAATATATTGATCGACAACTGGTGGCGAGGAGTGTTGATTCAATCGTACCCATGAGGAAATTTGCAAATAATACTCCAAGAGGGCTGCCCACTGCCACACTGTCGATTTGCTGGTATAGTTTACGGTCTGGGCAGGTGAAGGGGGCTTCTTTGGTGCAGAGTTCTAGTAGTGTCTTGAGGTGTTCTTCAGAGATGCCAAGTGGTGTGGTATATCTGCAGCGGTACACACAGTCGAGGATAAAGTCAATTTTTTTGTTAACTGGGATGTTGGTAAATAAGCTCTCCATGTCTAGGGACGCGATGATGGAGCTTTCTTCGGGAGGGGTGTCACGGAGTATCTCGAGGAAGTTAGTGGAGGAATCCAAGCTGTAGGTGCTGGGAACATAAGGGGTAAGAAATTGGTTGAGCTTCTTTATTATGTTGTAGGTAAGTGTCGGAATCTGTGAGATGATGGGGCACAGGGGAATGTTTTGCTTATGTGTCTTGACATTACCACAAGCATAACCTGGTGAAAATTCCTCACTTATTTTCTATAGGTGAACGTTGCTGTAGGTGGCGTTGATTGCAGTGATGGTTCTGTTAACTCGTTTCTTGATGGATTGTGTGGGGTTTCGTCGAATTCTCTTGAACTTGGTAGTGTCGCTCAGGATGGCATCGAGTTTGCTGGCATAGTCCTGTTTCTTAATTAGCACGAAGGTAGGGGTTTTGTCTGCGCGTTACATGACAATTTCCTTGTTCTCTCTCAGTTGTTTAGCTGCGAGGATGTGGTTCTTTTTCACTTTGCTGCTTTGAAAGGATCCACGACTCTTGGCTGCTTCGGCAAGTAGGGTGGATTGGAGGTCAGATGAAGTGGTGACTTTTTTCTTACTTTCGAGCTGCTGGATGTCATCCAACAACATCTTGATCTCAATGCGTTTGCAGTGAGGGTGAGGTTTGGTGAGGAAGTGGCAATTCAGTCCCACATTCATGATGTCTTCTTGGTCTTGGGTTAACACCAGGTCTGTGAGGTTGGTATAGCCACAGATAGGGCAGGAAGCTTAATGTTACCTCCATATAGTTTTGTGAGCTTCTTGATCATGCCACTCTCGATGCCTCTGTGGTGTGGCTTACAAAGTATGAGTAGTCTCATTGATTTGTTGTTTCAAGTTCTTGTTGATGGGGGAATCCTCCCATTTTGTCGTCAGGACTTGAACCTGATGTTGTAGGTTGGAACTTATTTTCTTTTCGGAGATTTCTCTTTCCACCAGTTCTCTCCGGAACCGATGTGTGATGTCTTCATTCCTGGCGGTCTCGTCATGTAGTATTATGTTTGTATAGCCAGGTAGGATATTTTCTTGAAGGCAGACAAGGTTGAAGGCTATAGTGCACACTCCTTTATTAATTTTTTGGTGTAGTTTCTATTTGCCATATTGTTTTTGTGTCTTCCTGTAGTTGAAGTAACAACTCTGAGAAGGGTTGCTGTGACGTTACAGTTTTCTAATGTTCACCTACAGAAAATACCTAAGTGGGAAATTTTCACCAGATTATTCTTATGGCAATGTCAAGACACATAAGCAAAACAAGCACGCTCGTCTCACAATCGAGAGGGCCGGGTTCGAGTCCAGGCGGGGCGAGGCAAATGGACAAGCCACTTAATGTGCGGCCCCTGTTCACCTAGCAGTAAATAGGTACGGGATGTAACTCAAGGGGTTGTGGCCTCGCTTTCCAAGTGTGTGGAGTGTGTTGTGGTCTCAGTCCTACCCGAAGATCGGTCTATGAGCTCTGAGCTAACTCCGTTATGGGGGAAGACTGGCTGGATGACCAGCAGGCCACCGTGGTGAATTACACACACACACACACACACACACACACACACACACACACACACACACACACACACACACACACACACACACACACACACACAGGCAACCCCAGCTTAACTAAGGGGTTACGTTCCTAAAAAACCCTTTGTTAAGCGAAACTTTGTTAAGTGAACCAATTTTAACAAGCTTAACCCCTGACTTGAACTTCCATAGAGAGTAAACAAAGCGAGAGTGCATCATAGTACAGTGAAAGGTTTAATGACAGTAAAAATTATGAAGTTTACATTTAGGCAGTTTAATTCAAGTCATTATAATGTACACTAATATATGAATGTACGTAACTTTATAATGTTGATAATCTTAAATTTATGAAGGGAGGGAGAGTGAAACGGGAAAGACACTAACCAGCAACCTGTAGAATGTAAACAAAGGGCACATATTATTGTATCACATACAAAACTTATGTACCACATTTCCACAAGGCTTTCCATTTTATCCATTGTAGAGTCATGAGTTCAGATGGTTCTTTTAGCTTGCAAGGAAGATACGGTCTCACTAGCCTTCTTAATAGAGTCTGCTGACTTGAAAATAGTAGAGACAGTAGATGGAGTCAAGCCATGGTGGTGAGCAATGCTATTAGTTTTCTCGCCTTTCTCATGTCTGTGAATAATATCCAGCTCCACTTCGAGACTAACATCCGGTTCCTGAATTACTTTTTGGTCCGTTAGGCAGCCAACCAAGCAATTTGTGTCCTGTGCCGTTCCAGAATGCCTTTTTCCATCTGTTTTTTGTCCGCTAGTGGACCAAAGATTGGAACTTTGGTCGAGGGGTTTTGCAAAACATTGGTCAAGTGTCCGGGCGACCAAAACTACCGCCTTGTATTTTAAATTTCCAAATGTAAAAAGAAGCTAACTGTAATTAAATTTATTTCAGTCTATTTACCATGTCAAATTTTTTTGATGGTACAACAAAGCTTTTCTTATGCTATATTGAGCATACGTTTTAATTTTTGAAGTCTACTGTAGTCGCCTTGTGAGTTCACGTCAAACATCAACAACAGCCTAATCGACTCGTCACATCTCTACTTCACTGACTAAATTTGGTAAGTATATGATTAATCTTGTTATCTATATATCATTACATGAATTCTTACTGTGTGCTTCTACTATTAAGAAAGGTAAGTGGACGAATTAAAGGGCAAAAACTATAATATGGAAGGAGTGGAGTAGACTGAAGCCGAGATATCATGTACGTAGCTCATACCCAGGAAAAAAAAAAAAAAACGATTAAATAAATGAAAATGATCATGAGTATATTTGTAGTTTTAAGTTCAAGGCTATTAAGAGGTGACCGATGAAACAATGGAGGAAAGGTATAAACGGTACCTTGATGAGCTTGCAGGTAACACTCGATTCTGTGGTGGTCTACACATCAGAAGACATTATTGATGGATTTATTACACATTAGTGAATGGATCCTATTAACGAACCTAATGTAACCTAACCAAGCAAACAATAACCCAGCCAACTTAACCTAACCCACCCAACCTAACCTAACCTAACCAAGGTAACTTAACCAACCTATTTATTGTCATAACTTCTGAAGCATCAATTTGCGATGGAAAATGTCAATATGAAAAAGCGGAAATGTTAGATTGGCAGAAATTAAAACAAACCAAACATATTTTAACCTAACCTCACCTATCCCCACCCAAATCTAACATACCTATGCCCTACAACCATTCAAAATGCAGCTAGGTATTCTTCAGACCATTAAAAACTACACTTTTCAGGTACCATGGCTGCATTAGAAGAAATCATAGATGAAGAAATGTATGAAATGGAAGAATTGCGACGAGTGAGGATTCCACGCATATATAAGATCTTATGGTGTATAATGTAGGTATTGCAAAGTACAAATAGTATGTAAGAATGAATAAACTTAACCATCTACTTTTAATGCTAATCATTATACCTTGTGTGTGTGTGTGTGTGTGTGTGTGTGTGTGTGTGTGTGTGTGTGTGTGTGTTATCTACTTTTTGAAAATGTGATCATAGTCAGTGATGAGTCTGGAAAAAAAAAAAAACTGATTAACAGTGTTGCACATATTGCATTGAACTTCTTGGTAATTGTCTCCCAAGCTTCCTGTTTCTTAGCTATCATGGAGTAATTACCACTTTTATCAAGCACGACGTTGAATTGGTTGATAAGATCAACCAACGTGCTTTTCTGGTCGCTGGTTAGCGACGTCAACTTTTCTCTTCCTTGAGACATGTTATCAGCTAATCGAACGAAATTGTTTACATTTTCACCAGGTTTTCACTCACACGCTTACCAATCACAGCTATGCGGGGCTACCAACCATTCCGACGCTTTATATCCTTTTGGTAAGCCAGACAACTAGGTTGGCGAGCGCTCCAAACACAAAATAGCAAATTGTGGAACTGTCATAAATAGTTGGTGCGCGAGCCAAACAACATGGTAAGCGTTTTGGTTTGTTGCCGTACCAATACATTCAGGAACCGGCTGAATGAGACTTCCCGGTCTTCTTAGCAATGCTAGGCGACATTGCAAGGCGGTTTGGTGGTAAGTAGAGCGAGGGAAGACGAGCTGCTGCTGACGCTGTTACTGTTTTGAACTAGGGAGAGTGAGTGGTGCATGTGTTGTCCACGAGAGGTGCTGGTGTATTCAAACCTGTCGGCTTGCGTGATACGACGGGGCTTTCAAACTTGGAAAAAATTACCTGGATAAAACTTTGTTAAAGCAAGTTTGGTGTTCGTTAAACGAGCAGATGGTAGTAAAATGAAACCTTCGTTGTAGCGAAATTTCGTTATGTGAACCTTTGTTAAGCGGGGGTTGCCTGTATGTATATATATATATATATATATATATATATATATATATATATATATATATATATATATATATATGAGACAGAACCATTTTCTCCATTCAAATCAATGTAAAATAGATTAATTGGTTCCTGGATTCCAGGCCTGCATTTGAGAGAGCAACACATAACCCACAATCCCTGCAGAACATATCCTATATAAAATGCTTTTGTGCATCTCTCAGCTGGAATAAACAAAAGATTGTCATTGCCACAGTAACAGCACCTAACTGACAAGACAGCATACGCTCATCTTCCTGACGATGTTTATCATGCATCACTAACTGTCCTGGAGGTGAATGCCTCTGTGCTGCTATCAGCTGTAATGACAAATATGGCAGCCCAAACAAACATCTCGTGGAATCTCGTAACTCCGAGACTTGCCATATCAACAAAATAATTTTAAAATATATATTTTTTTAGTGTTCCACATTAATAATGGACATGAAGCATCAGACGAAGGGACAGCATGTTGGCGGTACACATGGGGAACACCTGGTGGCCACATCACAGAACTAAACCAGCTGCACAACTTGATTTTCATGACATCATGTTATTCTAAACAATATGTAATATGAAAAAATTACTATTTTTTTTTTTTTTTACCCCATATTATTCTGAAAATGAATATTCTAAATACACATAAACAGAGAAATCCCTGTACTTGCAGATATCTAGTTAGGTAGCATTGATGATATGGTTAAATGGTGGGCAATATTGCATTTTAAATCCAATCTCCATCCTGGTGACCTGCTTGTGTTGACTCCAGCTGTTGGCACTAAGCACACAGTTTTATGCTGGCCCATTTGTTCACCTCTACGGAATATTGTACTATACACTCTATCAGTGTCTGAAACTCACTGCCTGACAAAGTTGTTGCTATATAAAAAGTCGCTAGCTAATAAAAGAAAACAATTAACACTTTCCTTGAATTTCATGAAAACATTTCTACAAGTACTGCTATATGACATACATTCTTTTTATGTAAGAGGGGATAACTGGCCAAGGGCAACAGAAAAAGATAAAGAAAAAAAATGCTCACTTAATTGCAACTACCCACACAGGTATGAAAGCGTTAGCCAAAAGAAGAGGATGTCTTGAAACCTCCCTCTTATGAGTTCAGGTCATAGGAAGATAGAAACAGAAACAGGGCAGGAACTACTAGTTTCCCACAATTCTTTGCATTATAGCAGAAAATTACAGCTCATATTCTGATGAAATAATACAAAAGCTAATTATATTTTCTTTTCCTAAATACAACAGAAGGGTGAAGACAATAAGAGCCAGAAATTTTGTCATGTTTCTAACTGCATGTCTCCCCTCCTCCAACAGCCTTGCTGTAGATTTTAATCCTTCTCTCATACCTATTCTGTCCACCTTTCTAACGCAAGAGTTAACCAGTAGCCTTAGTGATTCATTCCTTTCTCTGGCAAACTCTGGAACTCCCTACCTGCTTCTGTATTTCCACCTTCCCTATGACCATAACTAATTTAAGAGGTAGGTTTCAAGACATCCCATTCTTTTGGGAAACTCTGACCTGCTTGGGAACTGGCATCTAAGTTGGCATTTTTGTTTAATAGTTTTTATTCCTCTAGGCTAGACTTCCCATTTTACAAAAAAAAAAAGTCTATGGCTAAACATAATTTAATCCTTGCTCAAGGCTAAGCTTGTTAATACTATGAGGCTAATTAAAGTCTGAAAATGTATGTTCGGGGTAAATTACTTAAAATGATAAAAGTAATTTTAGACTAACTAACATCATTTCCTTCTAAAACTCTCTTACTTCAATTGACTTTCCTGTACAAATTTTCAGTTGGTTGAAGTGATATATTATGAATGCCGTAAGAGAGAGAGAGAGAGAGAGAGAGAGAGAGAGAGAGAGAGAGAGAGAGAGAGAGAGAGCCCGTTCAAGTGTCCTAAGAGATGATGAGGGGTGCAATTTACTAACCATGCAATGCACCGCGATCCAGGATGAACTAAAAATCACCTTGCTACGCTGATCAAACTCGTCAAGTAATGCAATGAAAATAAAGCCATTCATAAAATCAATACCGAGGGCAAACACGAGAAGAATGAAAATGAGAAAAAAAAAAAAAAACTGGCAAGGAAGGGCAACACCACCTATAGTATCTTCGGTCTGATTGCGTAACCTCCCTAGCCAGGCGTGCTTCAAGGCTGCTGCTCAAGTTCCCCAGGCATTGAAACACCACAAGGGTATCATGAGAGGCCTGCCCTCCCACCATGGAAATGGAAGGAGGGATATTAAGGAAAATAAATTGCGCGCCAAGCATGCGGGGTCGGCCACCGTGCCTCAGCGACGCCACAAACGTTCCCAGGCTAACCTTCAACCTTCCCATGTCAACAAAACACAAGTCCTACTCTACACGTGACTACAAATTCGTAAAAACTGCCGAAAGTCCATAATATTTGGCCGATTTTTGCATTAGCAAGCATAACAAAGGTCCAAGCTTACCCCGTGAGGGTCGGCTGATCAGCGACAACCCGGCCGGCATCCAAGCCTTCACTCCACGTTGGTCGCTGACTAGCCGACCCCGCTATGGTGACGAGACGCTTCCCTACATTTCTCTTTCCTCTCAGTGCTTTATGTGGCCTTTAAATATCCATTACACTAAAATACAAGCACTAAAACCTTAATGAAGAGCACCAAAACACTGCAGGAGCACCCTTTTCCCGGCCCATTCGAATCAGATGCTGCCTCACTCCCTCCTCTCACCTGGGTACTCCGCCTCCTCCAGGTCCGACGGCATCCTCTCCTCTTCTCTGACTGCTTCTTTCTTCTTTCCCTTGCCTCCCTTTGATTCTTCGTCCGTGTGAGTCACTTAACAAAACTTATGAGACGCACGAGGCACACCGCCACCACCTCGTCCAGCGCGTCTCTCTCAATGTTTCTCGGCCACAGAGGTTTTTCGGACAAAAGAAAGTCTAATGCGCATGCGTGACGGACGGAGTCATGTGGCTTACGTCTCTAACTCCTTCCTTCCTCGCAATAAGTTTAGATATCGTGCATAAAGGTGTGAGAATTAGGTGAATTATATCATGGGCCGATGAGAAACAGGATACCTTGGCGGGAACAATAACTGATGCCTTCTAACAGCGAGCCTTTGTAGATAAGTTATAACTCGAAATCATTCACTAGCTTTATTTAACATACATAACAGTGCATTCATGATACAAAAGGCTTATACGCTTCTCCTTCCTGCAGCCTACAGCAAGTCAACCGGCGATCTGTTCACTGCATGTCATCTTTAAGAACTGAATCATTAACATTTATCCTTTACCGACTCCCTTACGACAAATTACTTCTTACACCAAGAAATGATGCATTCTCAATTTCGTATGTGAAAAAATATATATATATATATATATATATATATATATATATATATATATATATATATATATATATATATATATATATATATATATATATATATATATATATATATATATATATATATATATATATATATATATATATATATATATATATATATATATATATATATATATATATATATATATATATATATATATATATATATATATATATATATATATATATATATATATATATATATATATATATATATATATATATATATATATATATATATATATATATATATATATATATATATATATATATATATATATATATATATATATATATATATATATATATATATATATATATATATATATATATATATATATATATATACATTTGTAACAAAATGTCGGGCGCTCAAGAACGATTAGCTCTAGTTTCCTTTCCGCAACGTGGAATACTGGACTTAGTCGTTAATCCTTATAGCTTATAAGAAATATTTCAGCATTTGGTATTAACCAACGAGATTGAATGACAATTTAACCTCCTTGATATTAACCAAGGAGATTTAATGGAATCTAACCTCTCTAATATTAACACATTGGCCTATTCCCTATAATTGATGAGGGCAACAAAAAATGGCGCATCTATACAATAAAGCTGTGCTTATTACATAATGCAACAGTTACACTTACAACTTAATACTCTACCTAACGAATATAAATCGCTTTTAGGACGTGCCCTTACAGACGCATATGTTCCATATATTTACACTGTTAAACAATGATAAAACGGACATACATATAACATTTTTGATACTTTCTTTCAAAAATCTTTAAAATCACACAACGGGTTATTGTATGACTCATCATTTATTATTATCATTATTATTATTATTATTATAATAATAATAATAATAATAATATTATTATTATTATTATTATTATTATTATTATTATTATCATTATCATTATTATTATTGTTATTGCTGTTGTTGTTGTTTCTATAAGGATAATTTCTAGGTACCTAAATATATTCAGGGTACTATTTTCTAGTTTCGGGTCAATGCTATTATTCTACGATAGATTTGCAACAATAGTATTCAATGGAAAACGATTTGTGCCTCATCAACTATATTAGAGGACTTTTTGACAATGACTGAGGTTGTTTATTGATGGATCTGTGTACAGCATTAAAGCTGTTATGCTTCACATGGGAAACACCTTGCCATCTTTCAAGTCGCACACTTGGCTACTTTACTGCCTGGAAGAGGCTGCTGGGACGGGACATTAAGTTTTCTACTTTCGAGAGTTATGTAAAGTGAGGTTTGGAGGAACACTCCATCAGCTGTACCCTGTTCCCATACCGAATTAAGTACTTTGCATCTGCCAGTACTTGGTAGCTGCTTCCACAATTGAATGGACACTGCATAAAATATGTTTGCTGTCCGAATCTCCCAACGATGAGGAAGATTCCACCTCACTTCAAAATCACGTGCAACCTTCAACCACTCACCAGTATACGTAGTTTTTAGCAACTAAAACGAAAAATATTGGAAACATCTAGTAACATTAGCTATCTATATTATTGTTTTAGATATATATGACTGCTTCAACTAACTTAAAATTAATATATCATTTGTGAATTACAAAATTTCTAGTAAATTTTCATACATTAATGGATTGCAAATAGGTATACAAAGTACATGTTTCCCACGCAGGCAATCATGACAGCCAGGCAAAATCAGCAAAAAACATTACACTTTATCCGAATACCCACCATGAGATGCAGACACAACGGTATCACAATGTTGTTAATCAATCACTTGAGAAAAAAGAGGAATATCATCTTGACACCACCATTATAGAATTAGGCTTGTGTGTGTGTGTGTGTAATTCACTGTTTGATCTGCTGCAGTCTCTGACGAGACAGCCAGACGTTACCCTACGGAACGAGCTCAGAGCTCATTATTTCCGATCTTGAGATAGGCCTGAGACCAGGCACACACCACACACCGGGACAACAAGGTCACAACTCCTCGATTTACATCCCGTATCTACTCACTGCTAGGTGAACAGGGGCTACACGTGAAAGGAGACACACCCAAATATCTCCACCCGGCCGGGAAATCGAACCCCGGTCATCTGGCTTGTGAAGCCAGCGCTCTAACCACTGAGCTACCGGGCCGTGTGTGTGTGTGTGTGTGTGTGTGTGTTTACCTAGTTGTAGTTTTACAGGTCCTGGGCTTTATGCTCGTGTGGCCCTGTCTCCATATTTACACTTATCCAATCTTACTTTAAAAGTATGCACACTCGTTGCAGACACTACTTCTTCATTCAAACTGTTCCACGTCTCAATACATCTTTGCGGGAAACTACACTTTTTTGTAAGGAGTCCACACTACTCCTGCATATTCCAATCTGGGTCTTATTATAGTACTTATCAGTTTCTTCATCATTTCTTTGTCCATGTAGTGAAATGCTATTCCAATATTCCTTAGCAAATTGTATGTCTCTCTGAAAATTCTATCAATATGGCTTGTCGGTTGATTATTTTCTTCCATCGTCACTCCCAAATCCTTTTCCTTTTTTACTTTCTCCAGTTTGTGTGTGTGTGAGAGAGAGAGAGAGAGAGAGAGAGAGAGAGAGAGAGAGAAAGAGAATTATCGAGGATAAAACGAAATAGGTACACACAGTAACAATAATATATAACAATCATACATCCCGCAATGCAAGTACCTCGCATATATAAACTATGTAGATAACACAAAACTAAGCGACAATAGAAGTACCTGCAAGTAAATGTACAAACTAGCGTTATAATGGATAACTTTTTTAATTTAAGATTTCATCAAATGATTATTAACACATTCCTTAGCAGTGTGAGTTAAGACACTTGAACTTGGAAACAGTAGAAGTGAGACTGAACCAATAAAGTGTGGCTCAGATATGGGCACTATAGCTGAAAGCATCAACAGTGAGAACACGAGAGAAGAAATAAGCAAGTACGACGGGTCAGTTTACATACAAATCATTAACGCAAACTTCAACGTTATAGGATCATGGCATTGATCACTACTTCCGGTCACACACACGCACACACAGGCTCCAGGGGGAAGAAGACAACCACAAATGGATGAAGCCCGTGATGTGCAAGTGAAGTTTTGTGGAGTGAAGCTTTATTTTAGTAATCTTTCATTTGTCATTGTTAAGTATCTGTCAAAAGGGAAATAAATATTGATTGCATATTACGGTTATATGATGATTTAAATGTAATTTGTGACAATTTACAAATCTCTCTCTCTCTCTCTCTCTCTCTCTCTCTCTCTCTCTCTCTCTCTCTCTCTCTCTCTATATATATATATATATATATATATATATATATATATATATACATGGTTTTCGTTACTGTCATGTTCAAATTTCTCTGGATACCTACATATAGGTATATACACATGTCGTGTGTGGCAACCCTCATACTTATATATATATATATATATATATATATATATATATATATATATATATATATATATATATATATATATATATATATATATATATATATATATATATATATATATATATATATATATATATATATATATATATATATATATATATATATATATATATATATATATATATATATATATATATATATATATATATATATATATATATATATATATATATATATATATATATATATATATATATATATATATATATTTATTTATTTATATATACATACATACATACATACCTAAATAGGTACATACATACATATGTCGTATGTAGCGACCCTCATGCTTATCGCTTTTTTTTTTTTCAATCTACTTTCTCTCCAGCAGTTCGGATACTTATTATCATATTCATCCATGAAAGGTTGATCTCTCGCAGCTGAGGGAAGTGTATGGTACATAATTCAATAATGAATAATTTTAGTTTGTATGATCTTCACTGTCATACGAACAATTTTGTTCTGGATGCCACAATGATGTGAGCAGAGCTGTAATTTACGGCATGTGGCAATCATACTGAGTACCCGATAAGATCATTGATAAGAATCACAGTCACAGGAGACGATAAACTCCACAAACAACTACCAGTCTTGAGGGAAGCGCGTTCTGAGCGAGAGGGTCGTCTGTTGGTCAGCAGTAAGTAAATGTATTTTAAGTACTATGGATGATACTTGTGGTCTCTTTGTTAAATTCACCGCTAGAAAATAACTGGTGATATATTTCGTCTTGAAAGAAAGAAACGAACCGACACCCCTGGCCATATCAACCCTCTTTTATGGCCCTGGAACATACTTTACGTATCAACTATTGATTTATTGAGAGATGCGTTGCATCACAACGACTGTACAAGGCCTGCGGCAGCGTGGTGGTGACGATGATGATGATAAGCCATCATATTTTGAAGTCAAGTGCATAATTAGACATGTGTACTGATTCCACTTATGTGAGGTGTGGGAGCTTAACAAGTTTCATGTACGTACATGTGCACCACATTTCTTAGTTGTGGGATTCAATGTAGGATATCAGAAACAAACTATCTACGCGATGTCGTCATTCTCGTTTCAGTTGATTAAGTCCATTTTTGGGGAGAGGGAGGGGGTAGGATTTCTTAAATTCTCTGCTAGCTCATGATTATAACTCATGCAGATAAGGAAATAAGAGCAAAAATAGCGAAATAAGAAATAAAAATAAAGGCGAAAGGGAATAAAAGAAAACAAAACTTAGTACAGCGCAGCTATTTTTGTTGTGAAACATTTGATGCGAAGGGATGAGAAGGTCCATCATGACATGACACACACGGAATATTTTTTTTTATAAAAGATGAGAAGACTATGACCGTGGACAAGGTGAAAATGTCAGCTGACTCAGTACCAAACAGAAAAGGTAAGCACAGCACCGATTGGACACTACGACAGTGCACACGGATGAGGGGAAAAGAAGGATGACTTCTGGGAACTTGTTCGTATCTATATCAGCCCCCACCTCTCATCCGTGTCCTCATACCCGAAACTCTACCCTGCTTGGGTAAAATTCTTGATAAATATAAGTGTAAATCACTGTACTGTAGAAATTCTGCATGTTTTCCTGTACGAAGAACGAAGAATTTATATGGATGATTAAAATTAAGTTTTGTAAATTGAGTACGAGGATTACAGAAATTTTTGAACATTAATTGCTGGCTCTGTATCAGATATGTGTTGTGTATTAATATTGTTCATTAAGCAAATGAAGAAAATTATTTGTGTTTCTATACCCAACAGCCAGAGGAACTGCAACATCTGTCACGACATAGGTAGAGTTCATTATATTCACAGTAGGTATTCTTCGCTTACATTTACAGTATATGTCTTGCTTAGATATATAGATAAACGATAAAAGATATCTATTGAATAACAAATTCTTCTTTTTCTCTCTCTCCCACAGGAATGGACGAGAAGCGCATGGTGATCATTGGGGTGGTGAGTAGCTTGTGTCTTGTATCAACATCATTTCATATTGTGCCTCATCGCTCATCCGTCACGGTGGTATAAAAGCAATGTTCCAGAGCGAGGACAAATTTTTTCTCCTTTACCAATTTTCTCTGGTTTAATGCGCATGTTACTTTCTAATCATGATGCAGGCAAGACATCTAAAAAAAGGGTTAATGTTCAATCTCCAAAAGAGAGAGAGAGAGAGAGAGAGAGAGAGAGAGAGAGAGAGAGAGAGAGAGATCACGAACAAGATGCAGAAGGCTGACCTTTTTCCTCTTTCTCTCTCTCTTTTTGACATTTCATTCACTGAAATCCACCAACAATCTTGCATATATTAGTCAAGGTTTTACAGTTAGCATTGAAAGAAAGATTGGCATAACAAAGCCGTATACGTGATAACTTACACAGTGCTGGCAAAAGAGGGACGAATAGAACAACAGCGTGTGTTTCAGGGTGCGGTGTTGGCGGTGTCCACCATTGCTTTACTAGCAGTGACTATGTCCGCCAACCATGACGAGGGAACGCCTGTAACAAGAGCAAACAAATCAACTCCTCTTCTTCTCATATCACTTGATGGGTATCGCAGTAACTATTTCTATCGCTATCAACCAACGCTTAAAAGTATGGCAGACAATGGCGTGAAAGCACGCTATATGATGGCCTCCTATCCGACCATCACCTTCCCCAACCACTATTCCATCGTCACGGTAAGTGCGCTCTGATTTACATACATTATTGTCCAAAGAAACTATCCTTATCAGCTCCTGCATAGTTCATATCTAGATGTTACCTGCCGGATACTTTCTGCCTTCATCTAAGCGCATCACTCCTATTCAGTCAAATACTTCCCATTTAACTTACAGTATGTATTGGTTCACTAATTAAGTTGGTTGAGCAAAGTACCTTTTTCTTTCATATACTTTGAAAATGACAGTTAAGAAATAAGTGAAAAGCCTGTTAACAACACGTTCAGTCTGCAACTAACAGGACACAAGATTTTATGGCTCCACAGGGATTGTATCCGGCATCGCATGGAATCGTCGCCAACACTTTTTACGATCCAGACTTTAACGAAACATTTGCCATGAACATGGAGGTCAAGGACGGAAAGTGGTGGGGAGGAGAGCCCATCTGGCACACACTCACCAGGCAGGTTGGTAGTTGGCCCTAGTGTGTCAGATTAGGCTAATTGGGAAGTCAGTAAGTCATTCAATTTGTGTTGCAGTATACATTAAGTTCGTTATAAGTGTATGTTAATGATTTTGTTGGAGAGTTGCCAGGGACGAGTTAGGTCTCAAATAGAATGGTAGATGAATGGAACAGTCAGTAAATCCGGTTGAGTTTTAAAAGATTACACGAGTTTATGGATGAAACTGATAAGATATGTTTTATGCAGCGAATACGACGTGTAGGTCAGACAGTTAGCAGCTTCCTATATTTTCATATAATTTATCTCTCTCTCTCTCTCTCTCTCTCTCTCTCTCTCTCTCTCTCAGAACAAAACAAGCGCCACTTTCTTCTGGCCCGGATCTGATATCAACATCACTGGCCAGTATCCAACTGAATATCGTCCCTTCGACAAGTCAGTGCCTTTTAAAGACCGCGTCGACCAGGTAAGATTAATTTTTCTTAGTCGATTGATTTTTCGGCTGCATGGTAGTGTGTGTGTGTGTGTGTGTGTGTGTGTGTGTGTGGATATACTCAACGCACTTAGCGCTGGCATGTCTTTTTTTGTTTCGTAAAGTTTTTTTTTTTTTTCTCATGTTTTCCCATGCGCTGGCATGTCTTTTTTTGTTTCGTAAAGTTTTTTTTTTTTTTCTCTCTCATGTTTTCCCAGGTGGTGGAATGGTTGTCTCGACCAGATGAGACCAGGCCGGACTGGGTGTGTCTGTACCTTGACGAGCCTGATGGCACTGGACATCGTTACGGTCCTGAAACCTCTAAAGTAATCTTCTCGTTATCAGTATTATATATTTCCTTGATTGTCCACAAATATGGTTCAGATCAATGAGGATATATATCCATAAATTGCCATCTATAAGTGAAATTGGAATACAAACCACCATAATTTTTTTTTCGCGTGTGTGTGTGTGTGTGTGTGTGTGTGCTGTGGTACTTTCTGACAGGTGGACGACGTTCTGGTCGAAGTGGATGGAATGATAAATCGTCTTCTAACTGGTCTGAGAAGGAATGATATGGAAGACAAAGTGAACATCATAGTGTTGGCAGACCATGGCATGGCACAAGCAGGCCTAGAGAAACATATTAATCTTGATGAATACGTCCCTGGTATCAATACTTCAACAACACACATTACCTATGGAGCCTTCACTATGATGAACTTTAAGGAAAATGGTAAGTTTTTATTTATTTATTTTATTATTATTTTTTTTTTTACGAAATGGTCCTAACAGAGTTTCGCGAGATTGATAAATTTACAGATAATTGACTCAATTTCTGATTCTTCCAGTGAACATCACGGAAATGCTAAACACATTATCGTGCCCAGAAGGAGCTCCTCATATCAGAGCTTTCTTACCGGAAGATCTCCCAACCCGTTTCCATTATTCTTCCAACCCACGGATCGGCGACATAGTAATAGATTTCGACACGGGCTACTACACCGCGAAGGACTACATAGAGAATGGGGAACACGGCTATGACAACCATGATATCTCCATGGAAGCCCTCTTCATTGCCACTGGACCTGACTTTCAGAAGGGCGTAACGCTGGAGCCATTTCAAAACATCGAGATTTACAACCTAATGTGTTATCTGACCGAAGTGGAGCCTGCACCAAATAACGGCACTGAGGGAGCACTCTATGCTGCATTGCTTGACCCCCCGGAAATACCCGAAGTTCCTGTGGTTAGTAGTATACAGTGAAGCAGAAAAGGTGTATCACTTGCTAATTATCTGTTAAAAATATTCAAATCTTTACTTTCTACTTTATTCATCAAGGTTGTGATGTCATCATATGCTTACGTGTGCATTTCTTTTTAGATGAAAAAAGAAGTTAATTATGAATATTGGAAGTAATTGGACGAATTATCTTAAATAAGCAGAAAACGGGGCCGCCGTGGTACAATGGAACCATGCGTGCTTTGGGATCCGAGGGGTCTCCAAGCGCACGGGTTCGAATCCTGTCCACGGTCCGAGTGTAGGTTGGGCTTCCTCTTCCGGGGCAACGGTTTCCTAGCGGGTGGGCTTTGAGATAAGAGTATTAAAAAAGTATCCCCTTTAGCCCATAAATTCCCGTGAAAAGCCCACATGGTATAGAAAAAAATAAAAAAAAAAACCCGCAATACCTAGCTAAATTAGACAGTAACAACGTAAGCACAAACTTGATGTGATGGGTACAAAACAGCCCCTTCCTCCTTCAAATGAGTTGCAATTTAATTAACAGCAGCATATGCTTATATATATATATATATATATATATATATATATATATATATATATATATATATATATATATATATATATACACATATACACTCACACACACACACACACAGACACACACACACACACACACACACATACACACCGGAGAACTTAACACTATACCTTATCCGACAGGAAGAGCTACCGGCACCCAAGTACCCGATCCAACCGAACTACAGTATACCGATGATAGCCCAGTGCCGGACGAACTTAAGTGAGGTAAGTGTACGGTGTGCAGGACTGACTTATCAGGTGAACTGTGATGGGTAAATGAAGAATGTGAACCGAATATTTTCTCATTTTTCGGCTAAGACTTAATTTCTCATTATAGCATATATTCAGGCTTGTTCTTTCGTCTCCCTCTTTGTGCAGCTAATTTAACAGAGAAAATTATTTACTGCACAAGTTAATACAGATGTCTCAAATACTGTTAGATGGAACAGCTTCACCTTCCTTTATTTATATCATTAACAAAACTGTGAGAAATATTGTTGTGAAATCAGGGAGATCTCTGCCAGATTCACTTCTCTGCCTTGTCACAGCACCGCAATCAGGCATTTCGGTCAACTATTACTGTACTGACTTTAAGTCAAGTGGGTCCGATGTTCAGGAACTTCACTAAAAAGACAATGGTGGGTATTGACAAGGGAATCCTTGTCATTACTCTTGGGTTACTTCACACTCCTGCTCTCGAGGGCATGTCAGTCACACACACACACACACACACACACACACACACACACACACACACACACACACACACACACACACACACACACACACGCACGCACACACACACACCTATTGTTGGTGACAGAAGAAGCTGGAAAGACAAGATGACATGCTGAGAAGATTAGGAAGAGGCAGTGTGTGAAGGCTATTGGAAAATACAGTTTTCCACATAGAACGGTGGAAAAGTGGAATGTTTTGAATGATGTTGTTGCAGCACATAATGTGCACAGCTTTAAAGAGAAATTATAAAGAAGTGGAGATATGGAGACAGGACACTATGAGCCCTGCTCGAACTAAAGTAAATACAACTAGATAAATGCACACACACACACACACACACACACACACACACACACACTTATCTAAATGCGGGTTCACACGTACCAATTTGCGACTGAAATTACAAGTCGGTAGTCCGACTCGATTTGCGACTTCATTTATGTTGTGACGTCATGAAAATGCAGTGTCGATGTGAAGATGTTAAAGTTGGCGAGGGAAAAAGAACACAGCTGGGACTCCAGAAATGTATTATACAGTGAAAAAAAAGCTTGCGCAAAACGTTGTTCGACGAAGTAGCTGCCACTCTTCAAGAACTGTTTCCCTCAATGCAAGGTGTTGTTGGAGATGAGGATTGAAGACTTGTCAGGATTTAGTTTGATCGCAATTATGCATAGTCTTCTCAAGATTAGTGTGTGGTAGACACTCCTTTCATTCTTCTTAGCCAGTGACGTATCCACAGCCATTTTCTTTTCTGATGACTTCCGGTACACCAAAAGAGGTGCAACCACCGCTTCAGCATCGTCACTGAAGGAAGACAACTTGGCGGGTAGCTGTTTGTTTACATTCACTTCCCGGCAAGGCGCTAACTAGTCGATACTTTCCAGTTGCTATGTGTGACGTTTTCCATCTAGAAGGGCTCGCATTCGATACTTCTAGCGACTCACAATTTCAGTCGCAAATTGGGACGATGGAATCCGCCTTAATAGATGAAAATCTATGCAAACTCGCACACTCAAGTATACTTAGAATAACACTACCAAGCTTCATTCACAAACTGGACATGCCAATACACATTACATACTGGTGTCATTCCTTGTAATACGTACAGTACGTGCTTCGCTGCTGCATGCTTCTATGTACAAGCTCCACAACCCTAATATATACATTTTTAATGCCTGCTGTGCATACATTCAACATTATGTAGTTTATCTACCTATGACCTGCTTAAGCATGTGTGTATGTAGTAATTATTATGCAACAACAGCACCTGAAATCTTGCACTTTAATCTTACAAGTAACTACCTACCTACATAAAAGCAGCAGCTTTGCCATTACCTGACATACTTCTGCATTAACAGGAGGAATCAGTAGAGCTGGATCAACTCAAAATAAACGAAATAGAGCAAAATACATTGATGCAGTCTCACCTTCCATGGGGCATCCCGACGTCAGGCAATCAGTCAGCCGATACGATACTACTCTATCATAAAGACCACATCACAGGTGAGAACCATCTTACCAATGTAATTAATGAAATTTGGTGAATATATAGTTTAGCTTGGCCTTTTCTTCCGAGGATACACGCCAGACATGATTAAGGTTGCAGAATGTCTTGAAATATGTATCAACTTCCGGAAACTTATTGAACCAAAAACAAAACAAGGTAAATGATTGAAAATATCAAGAAGCAGCAAACAGAAACCTTAACTAAGACCTGAAAAAACGGCCCAACTTATTTACTTTTGCTGCAGTAACAAAGCCACAAACAAGTAAACAATAGTTCAAATTGACCCTTGTCAGCTCTTGATCTTAATCTTGATACTACAGGCGACTCGGGCACGGGTTGATCTTGATCTTGATCTTGATACTATAGGCGACTCGGGATCACTCCAGAGCCGGGCCTTTGGATCGGCAGCTCCTGTAGACGACAAAAGAAAGGCACACAGAAAAAAAGGGGGAAAAAAAAGAAGAAGAAGAAAAAGGAAACAGGGTTCTTTGCTCTAACCGTCTGTACATCTGGCACGCCACATTCTCTCCAGAAACTCTTTCACCGCCTCAATCATCCTTTCATTCGTTTCTCTACTCAGTCCCAGCAGCACTACCATCCACTCCTTCCCCGTCTTTTCCACTCTTTCGTTCCTATTACACCCTAACTCAGTCAACACCACTTGCATCATCTCATACCTGTCTCTGGCATACTTCACACTCCAGCATCACATGCTCCACCGTCTCGTCCTCTCCCGAGTCACACATCTGGCACACTTTGCTGCGGGACTCAGACCACCTGTAACTCCTTGCATTCACATCCATACACTGTGCCCTAGCTCTGAAGAGAAGATCACCACCCAGGCTTCCATCGTACCACCTCTCATACATCGGGGCCTCTTTCACCTTGTACCATTCCAGAGTAGTCTTTCGTTCCATCCCAGTCCTCCATTCATTCAGTCCCATACTCTTCACATCTCTGTCTATCTCACTCTTCCACTTCCTCACATCCCATTCTGTTCCCACTCTGCCTCCTCTTGTCACGACCCATTCCAGCTCATTCTGATTCACCCCAGCCATTCTCACTGCCCACCCAACCTGTAGACCATTCCTCTCTGTCATTCTCATACACCTTTTCCTCCATTTGCTTCCACTTTCACTCCACAGATACACCTTCCTTGCTATTCTTGCATCATCCATTCTCTCAAGCCTAATCTTGTACCTAAGTGTCGCTTTTATAAGTCTTTCCTAAAGAGCTCCATCCCATATCCCTCTTAAGGCTTCTACTGCCGTGTACCTCAGTGCATTCAGTGCCAGCCTAGCTACTCTACACTGCCCCACTTCTAACTTGTCAATTTCACTCTCGTTCCATGCAATCACATCCATACCATACATTATACTGGGGACAGCCACACTCTTCCACACTTCTCTCAGCACGTCATACTTACTTGCTCATCCTTGCCGCGCTTCCTAAACGACCCACCCACTGGTTCACCAAGCTTATTTTTTCATTCTTTGACTTTTCACACCCATTCGGACTCATCCACATCCCTAAGTACTTGTATTCTTGTGCCTGCTTCAACTCATTCTCTCCCAGCCTCCATGCTGCATTACATTCATCCTCCGACCTATTCACAATCATCACCTTACTCTTCTCACTACTAAACCTAACTCCAAAATCTCTTCCATACCCATCAACCACATCCAGCAGACTTTGCAGCTCCTCTGCTGACTCACTCATAACCACTACATCATCTGCATAAAGAAGCACACCTATCTTATCATTCCCCACACTCACTCCTGCATTCATCCTTCTCATTCTTGCTGCTAACTCCTTTGTGTACAGGCTGAAAAGGGTTGGTGACAAAATACATCCTTACCTAACTCCTCTCTCACTCCTCACCCAGTCTGTTTCTATATCTCCTAAACTGTACTTAGCTCTGGTATCAACATACATGCTACGCACTATGTTGACTATCTTGGCACTCAACCCAATCTTTTCTAGGACTCTACCTAGCATTTCTTTATTCACCCTATCATAAGCTTTCTCTATATCCAGGAAACCCAAATACAATTTACCTCCATCCCTCTTTTTTTTTCTCAATCATTTCATTTCTCACGTACCCTATGTGGTCTTGATCTTGATATTGATGCTACAGATAGCTCGGGATCGCTCCGGAGCCAGGCCTTTGGATCGGCAGCTCCAGTAGAGGAAAAAAATACACAAGCAGAAAAAAAACAAAAAGAATAGTATTCTCTTCGTTAATGATCCCTACACCTCGCTCGCCACATTCTCTCCAGATACTCCTTCACAGCCTCAATCATCCCTTCATTCGTTCCTTTACACAGTCCCAGCAGAAACACCATCGGTTCTCTTCCTGTCTTCTCCACTCTTTCATCCTTTTTATGCCCAATTCATTAAAAATCACTTGCATCATCCCATGCCTGTCTCTCATACTTCTCACACTCCAACATGACATGCTCCACCGTCTCGTCCTCCCCTATGGCACACATGTGGCACACATTGATGCGGGATTCAGATCACCTGTAGTTCCTTGCATTCACATTCATACACTGTGCCCTTGGCCCCTTGCTCGGAAGAGATCACCACCCAGGCTGCCATCATACCACCTTTCATACATCGGGGCTTCCTTTTTGTATTATATTTTACAACCTTATATTCACTCTTACATGTACCAAAGTATTCCTTGAGAGAAGCTAAGGCACAGCTCCATATTAACCTGAAATTTGTGTAGAGCAATTGCTATAGGTCAACATATTCTAAAAAAATTAATAATAATAAATAAATAAATAAACAAAATAATAAATAAAAAGATAAATAATATAAATAATAATAATAAAAAATAAATGAAAAATCCATCAGGATATTCTACAAAGTTGAAGATGCCTGTGTGGACAAGCTTCACTGTGAAAAGCTTTCCGCCGGGGACACCAAGGGACGACGAAAACTTGTGGCTTAGTGATATGCGTCTAAGTTCATCCAACACCCCAACGTGTGCGTCCTACCAAGATGAGAATCTTTCTATGTTTCCACTTTTCCCTCCTGGTAAGTATTTTAGTCAGGTACTTAAATTTTTTCCTTCCCATCCTGTTAGTTTCCATGGTACTGTAATACTGTACATGATGATGGTTTTCACATAGACTAATAATTGCACATTGATTTATGCTGTTCTTGAATATTGAATTCTTCTTACAGAACTCTCCAACAATAAATCCAACGTTATTATCCCATATTTGGTAAGCAATTCTGTTCCACTGGAAATCACAGTGAGGATCAAGGACTATTTGGATGATTTCCTGCAACAGATCCAAATGAACCCGATAGCTTCATTCAACGTAAATCTTGGACCTGTATTTGATGAGGATGCAGATTCCCTTCCGGATGACGTTTCAAATTCCACGTAAGTACTGTTGACTAGTTCTTACAATTTTAAGATATGCACTAGATGATGCAAAATCTATCATCTTTTCATGAAGTTGTCATCTGCAGGAACAATCTATGACACCAATGCTTGAGGCCTGCATTCCTCTCTCTCTCTCTCTCCCCACATACACACAGAACAAATATATATAGCTATAAAAAAAAAAAATGTCAAATCTCTTTTCCATCAATCATTGTCTGCTCACATACATTTTGACGAAGGACAGAAGGCAGAACCTTTCCTTAATTAACAAATGACATATGTACTATGTAGTGTCAGAAAGAAAGGTAGATGCTGTGATGAGACCATCATACTTCCTTAAATTGCTTTTGTCATTCAGTTTATGTTATCCTGATATTTTTAGGAATATACAAGTCCCTTCTGATCTCTTCATGGTAATCACCCACTGCAGAGAAGTAGGACTTCCCATCGAAAAGTGTGGAAATGACTCCCTTGATGCCATCTCCTTTATAATTCCTGATAAACAGACTGTTGACAACAGCTGCAAGGTAAGTTATTTGGAGTGCAGTGGATGGCAAACCTCTTCATATTAATTTACTAGTCATATTCTCAAACATTTTGGTAAATTTCTTGACTAATCTAAAGCCTCCAGTGGAGAATATTGAAATATTGACATGTTTCCATGTTTTTGTTGAAAGTTTAAGTAATACTGAGGCGGTGGCGTAGTGGATAAGGTGGTGAGCATGGAATCGGGCAGATGTCCACTCGCAGGTTTGAATCCCACCATACACCACTTTGAAGCTATGCCATTTGTCGAGTGGTTTAAAGTTACCTACATGTCACCATGGTATCCAGGTTCTAGGTGGTTACACAAAAGATGCATTTAAGTGGTGATATGGCCCTAATATGGGTACCAAAAATGAAATTGCCTGTGCCACTAATGGGTGGAAGCTTCGCAGCGCTTCCCCCATATACGTACTCTTCAAGTATGCCTACAGGCACTAAAAAAGAAGATAAATCATTTCTTTATATACGTATTTCAAGATGCTTTAGTCCTAATGGGACTCCAAAACATTATAAAATATTCACTTGAAAATGCAACTGTTTTGTTTTACCACACAATCTGTGATTCCTATATCAAAGTTGTGTATAAACACAATCTTGTCTTATTTTCAAGCAGAGCTGGGCACTTCCGTACCTGTGGACCACCAAATGAGGTGTGGAGGTCCGAAGTATGGAAATTTTTTTTTTTTTTTAAATGCGGAAGTAACAGGCACGGAAAGGCGACATTGTTAGTCTGTACCTCCGCACCTGAGACATGTGCGGAAAGACGAAATTTTAAGTCCGTACCTCCGCACCTGAGACAGGTGCAGAAAAGTTAAATTTTGAATCCGTACTTCCGCACCTAAAATTTTCAAGGGAAAAAAAAAAAAATAAATAAATAAATAAAAAAAAAAAATAAATTAAATAAAAAAATAAATAAATAAAATAATAATAATAAATAAATAAAGACGACAGTCCGCACTCCGTAGCATTACTTTCGGCCGTTTTTGGTGGTCTGTGATACCAGGCATATTTTCCCGCCATTTGAGTGACGTCACTCATTCAGGTCTAAGCATGCTCCCCCCCCTCTCTCTCTCTTTCTCTCTCTGATGATGATGATGATGATAATAATAATAATAATAATAATAATAATAATAATAATAATAATAATAATAATAATAATGTTACAATGACTTCCAGTTACTGCTAACCATACATACATTAAAATGATTGCAAGCATACATAATCCCCATTTCGTTATATATATATATATATATATATATATATATATATATATATATATATATATATATATATATATATATATATATATATATATATATATATATATATATCTCTTGGAGACAAACGAGGTTGAATGCAATAGCACATTCTCTCTTATTAATTTTCTTGTGTATGGATTCTATTTCCGTACGAGTTTTTTGTATTCTTCAGGAAGGCTTCTGAGTATATATATATATATATATATATATATATATATATATATATATATATATATATATATATATATATATACACACAGACAACCCCCGCTTAACGATAGGGTTATGTTCCTAAAAAACATTCGTTGTGTGAATTTTCGTTAAGCGAACCAATTATAACAAGTTTAATCCCTGACTTGAACTTCCATTGAGAGTAAACAAAGCGAGAATGCATCATAGTACAGTAAAAAGTTAAATGAAAGTAAAAATTATGAAGTTAAACATTTAAGCAGTTTAATTTAAGACTAAGTCATTATAATGTACACTAATGTATGTATGTAAATAACTTTATAATGTGGTGATCTTAAATTTAAGAAGGGAAGGATAGTGGAGCGGGAAATACGCTAGTTGGCAATCTGTGGAATGTAAAGAAAGGGCGTATCATTGTACTGCATACAAAACTTATGTACCACATTTCCACAAGGCTTTCCATTTTATCCATTGCAGAGTCACGAGTTCAGGTGGTTCTTTTAGCTTGAAAGGAAGATATGGTCTCACCAGCCTTCTTAATAGAGTCTGTTGACTTGAAAATAGTAGAGACAGTAGATGGAGTCAAGCCATGGTGGCGAGCAATGCTATTAGTTTTCTCGCCTCTCTCTTGTCTGTGAATAATATCCAGCTTCGCTTCGAGAGTAAGAGACTTCCTGGTCTTCTTAGCAACGCTAGGCGACATTGCAGGGCTGGTTGCAGGGTGTTTTGGTGGCATGTTGAGTGTAAGATGACAAGCTGGTGCTGGACGCGATTATTGTTTTGAACTAAGAGTGGGGAAGGGTAGGGGAATGAGTGGTGTGCATGTTGTCCTGTCAGCTTGTGTGATACAACGGGACTTTCAAACTTGGAAAAAATTACCTAGATAAAAACTTTTTAAAGCGAGTTTGGTGTTCGTTATATGAGTAGATGGTAGTAAAAGGAAACTTTCATTGTAGCAAAATTTTGTTGTGTGAACATTCGTTAAGCAGGGGTTGCCTGTATATATATATATGGAGCTCTGATGTATTATAGACTTGTATTTTTTTTTTTTTTTTTTTGAGGTGTAGACGTAATTTTTCGGGCGTGCTTTAATAGCTTTGGATATGGTACCGGAGGTGTGGAGGTGCAGTATCGCACCGAGGAAAAATTTTTAGGAGCAGAAGTACAAGTACTGACTATCAGCATTTCGAGGTCCAGAGCAGCGATAACGGACTACCTGATATCCAGTAACCCTCCCACCTCTGTTTTCAAGACAAGACAACAATAATATTTTCAGTAATACTTTTACACCAATAAGGCAGTGTGAGACAAAACAAGTCTTTAACATAACAAATATATACAAAGTAATGAGAGGAAAGATATGAGAGCTGGATGGAACAGACAAATCCCCAGACTAATATATAGATCTCAGCTGGGTGTCCAATGTGGCTGTTGGTCACTCACCTGCAAGCAACAGTGAGTGGATCAAGTAAGGAGGAACTAAAGATACCTTGGGTAAGACTTGGCCACACCTTCATGGCTTATTGACAGAGATAAAATATGACTCAAGTAATGAGATATTCAAGTCACAATCATAAAATCAGTTTCTCTGTGACCCCATCTGCCAGTACTTTGTAAACATCATGGTTTAGAAACCTGTGTGAATATACAGTATTCAAACACAGGTTTGTAAACATCATATATAAAGATAATAGCCTAACAGAATATGTGAATCAATACTTTTCTCTATGCAGTTTTCATGTGATGACTACAGCAGTAACTAAGGAATTGTACTATAATTTTCATCCATTAAGGATACTTAGTAGTATTTGAGAAGCTACCTCAAGACACAAGTGAAAAGAAATAGTAATGTGGTATTAACTTGAAACAATCAATATAAGCATAACAAGTTTGGGCTTCTCCTCCATATCTCACACTGGTCTGTGAATGTTTCACTGCGCAACACTCTAATGTTTCTGGAATGTATTAACAATAAATCTTTAACACACACACACACACACACACATATATTGATTTGGAATCAGTCTGATTTTCAAACTATAATAACCTTTGTGTACAGGATCCATACTACGGCAATACCATGTTCCTGTCTACGGTGCACGATGTAGAACTCGCTACAGGCCTTACCTTCTACCCTGAGCTTGAGCCCTCGACACGCCTACAACTGACACTCAGGATCCACAGAGATGTGAAAGAAACTTTAATAAGAAACCTTTAATATGACATTTACACAATTGAGCAATCAGTCTTATATTCTGCATAATGTAAATATAATGCCTCCAGGTAGTATTATAGAGAGTATATGTATAATTTCTGGGCCACTGTATATGATGTGCAATAATTTATGCAACAAACATGTTAAGTGTACTTAATATGACTATACATCTATTCATACACAGCTGATGTGAACACAGTCCCTTGTGAGCATCTGTTGTTGAGATGAAAGTGTAAATGGCAACATGATTGAAAAAGAAATCTGATTGCTTTCATTGGAAAGCAGTCATTTAGTTTTTAACCAGTATCATATAGCAGAACATACATATCATGTGCAAATAATCACTGGGCAATAAATATGTGGCCCTATAACCATACAGTGTATGTGTTCATGTCTATTCAATATTTCCTTCAATTAATGTATAATATCTTTTATCATTTCTCGTGTGTGCATGTTTAGTATGGCTTTATCAAGGGCATGCTGTGGTTGAGATTTAGTAAATTATGACGAAAAATTATTTTTTTTCAATTCCTGCAGATTATTGTAGGAAAAATATTCAGAATTCATATAGTATATGAATCACAGCCCTATGCGAATTGCAACACTCATTCTGATGCATTTAAAGGGACATGAGTGGCGTACTCCATGAGGTGGGCATGACGCAATAAACACTCTCTAAGCATTGTGGTATATTGCTTTTTTTCCTTGTCATTTTACCACTGATATTGGTTTCTGTGGTGAGGCTCCACCCATTAAATCGCTCACCTCCTTCTTTCCTTTGCTTGGTCATACAGCACCTCAGTGCGACAGACTAAAGGCGAAGTATCTCAAAACAAGATTTTCAAAAAAAAAAAAAAAAAAAAAAAAAAAATCTATCTATCTATCTATCTATCTATCTATCTATATATATATATATATATATATATATATATATATATATATATATATATATATATATATATATATGCTGTCTTGAAACTTGGTGTACTTATTGACAGGGATTGGGGTAACATTTTGTCTGACCAACTTTTCCCTAAAGAGATTAGAAAGTTTTTGATGAAGGAAAATAACCGCTTTTCATGCTATTTTGATGATGTCAAGAAATGCAAACACTTTAAAAATTCATATCTCATTACATATGTAGATATTGAGAAAAAGCATTCTCTACGTTAAAGTCTTTAAGCATCTCTCAAGTATGTCCATGCCAAAACACATTTCAAAATAAATTGAAATAATGCCTGTAGAACACTTTGAATGCAACTCTATGCATGACATCATTACTCTATCACATTCATATTCATTGACAACCTGCAGCTTACAATATTCTTAAAATTTCAAATTGCAAATCCTATCAATTTTTTTATTATTAATTTTTCAAATCTCGATCGCAGCATGCCCTTAACCTGATTGTGACACACACACACACACACACACACACACTGAGCCCTGCTGAAACCCTGTAATAAACAACTAGGTAAATACACCCAGCAGGTTTGGCCAAAACTGCACCAATAGCAGTATGCAGATGATGTATTTAGTGTGATGTGAAATATAAAATAAACTTGAAAATACTTTATTTGCTAAGGTTCCTGATCATAAACTTCTTAGATACTGTGTGTGTGTGTGTGTGTGTGTGTGTATATATATATATATATATATATATATATATATATATATATATATATACACACACACTCGACCCTCGAAACAACGGACTTCCCATCAACGGATTTCGGAAACTACGGACAAATTCTGGAGTCCAGTTTAATCTACGGGCGAATATTAAAATGGGCGCGATTGTTCATTCTCGGCAAATTATTGTCCGGTAGGTGGCGGGTCGGTTGCGTCATCAGCTGTTGGCCGCCACGTTTAATCTTCAGTCCGTGCTTTTTCAGCCAACAGCGAACATTGTCCAGTGCTTATTACGGCTTTTTTATGCATTTGTACCCTTCCCACGAGTGCTTAACCTATCCAAAGTGCCTCCTAAACCTAGTAAACCAGTGAAGCGTAATCAAAAGGCTCTTCCAGTGGCTGCTAAGCTTGAACTAATATGAAAATTAGAAAATTTTACTTATTTTACGTACATTTTATAGTTTTTTACGTACTTTTGCAAAGAACAGACTTTTGCAATCTACGGACGGGGTCATGCACGCATTTGTCCGTTGTTTCGAGGGTCGAGTGTATATATATATATATATATATATATATATATATATATATATATATATATATATATATATATATATATATAGGCAACCCCCTTTTAACTAATGGGTTATGTTCCTTAAAAAAACTTTCGTTGTGTGAGTTTTCATTAAGCGAACCAATTACAACAAGTTTGACCCGACATGAACTTCCATTGAGGGTAAACAAAGCGAGAATGCATCATAGTACATACAGTAAAAGGTTTAATGAAAGTAAAAATTATAAAGTTAAACATTTAAGCAGTTTAATTTAAGACTAAGTCATTATAATGTACAGCAATGTATGTATGTAAGTATCTTTATAATGTGTTGATCTTAAATTAATGGAGGGAGAGTGGAACTGGAAAAACGCTACCAGGTAACCTATGGAATGTAAACAAAGGACACATTATTTTACTGCATACAAAACTTATGTACCATATTTCCACAAGGCTTTCCATTTTATCCATTGCAGAGTCACAAGTTCGGATGGTTCTTTTAGCTTGCAAGGAAGATACGGTCTCACCAACCTTCTTAATACAGTCTGCTGACTTGAAAATAATAGAGACAGTAGATGGAGTCAAGCCATGGTGGCGAGCAATGCTATTAGATTTTTTGCCTCTCTCATGTCTGTGAATAATATCCAGCTTCACTTTGAAAGTAAGAGACTTCCTGGTCTTTTTAGTAACGTTACGCGACATTGGTGGGCTGGTTGCAGGGCGTTTTGGTGGCATATTGAGCGAGGGAAGACGAGCTGCTGCTGGACTCTGTTATTGTATTGAACTAAGAGTGGGGAAGGGTAGGAGAGTGAGTGGTGCGCATTTTGTTCACAATGGGTGCTAGTGTATTCAAAAGCCTGTTGGCTTGCGTGATACGGCGGGGCTTTTAAAATTTGGAAAATATTACCTGGATAAAATTTCGTTACAGTGAATTTGGTGTTCGTTATACGAGCAGATGGTAGTAAAAGGAAACGTTCGTTGTAGCGAAATTTTGTTGTGTGAATGTTCGTTAAGCGGGGGTTGTCTGTATACATATATACAGTGGTACTTAGACATACAAATTTAATTCGTTCCACAACGATCGTTGTATATAAAAAAATCGTATATGAAATCAATTTTTCTCATAGAAATGAATGGAAATACAATTAATTCCTTCTTGTGATATGAATTTATCCCCCCCAAAATTAACATGCTTTAAATACCAATCAAATATAGATTTAATATAAGATAAATACAATGTTTATTGTATGCATGATAGAAATGAACTATATTGCCCAAAATAACATCTTAACCCGCAAAACTCAGGACACATAAATAGGTGTTCATCATGCAAGACTCAGGGCACATTGATAGATGTTTAGGCTTTTTATGGCTATATTTTGGCTATTTTCTTCCAGTTTTCTTTGCTTGTGAGGTGGCAACACTCATCAGGAGTAAACATGTGCTCTTCGTCACTGTGTCACCAACGATGGATGGTGGGAGCACCAATGATTTCACTGTATCTGATTCTGCCATCTCTCCTGTGCACCTAACTTTTATATCTTGGGTCTCTCGCCATGTTACGGGGAGACTACTTTTGAATGAGAATGGTATCAGAACAGGAGAGAGAGAGAGAGAGAGAGAGAGAGAGAGAGAGAGAGAGAGAGAGAGAGAGAGAGAGAGAGGATACAAAGGGCCTGTTTTCTATCGCTCTAGCCAAGACTGCGGAACCCGATCGGATGCAAGGCCACATAAACTGCTGATACTACCTCATTCAACCTGTGATATTTTGGTAACCATGACATCTAGAGACTTGTTTTTTTTGCATTGCAAAGAGGAAGAGTTGCTTGTGGGCAGAACACCATTTGTACTCATTCGTTTATTGAATTTCTAAGTGTAATCAGTATGTGAATACAGGCTATTTTATGTTTCTCACCAACCTTTTACTTTTTACTTCTTGAGTTCACATAACTTAAGAATAAATACAGTCTGCCAAGGAGCACAGACACATACATGCACAAAGGATGAACAACGATATACAACGTGGGCTGAATGTTCGGGTGGACGTGGGTAGCCAAGCGATTGATGCGCCACCTACCAATGGCTATTCGTATCTTAAAATTATCTTCGTATTTCAATACGTAAATTATATGAAATTTTTCGTCATATCAAAAAACTTGTATGTTGGGGTGATCGTATCTTGAGGTATTACTGTATGTATGTATATGTATGTATGTATGTATGTATATATATATATATATATATATATATATATATATATATATATATATATATATATATATATATATATAAGAGAGAGAGAGAGAGAGAGAGAGAGAGAGAGAGAGAGAGAGAGAGAGAGAGAGAGAGAGAGAGAGAGAGATTAGATAAATTCCTACACTTACTCTCAAGAATGTGCAGCAATTATTCTCAATACACATGCACATGCACATAACATAAGTGATTTTCATTAAAAGGTAATATTATAGTAGAGGATCACTACAGAATACTACAAGTAGTCATATATTTTTATATATATATATATATATATATATATATATATATATATATATATATATATATATATATATATATATATATATATAGTATATCATATATATTTACAAAGACTGAAAAAGAATAAAATAAAATATAAATAAAATAAAAAAATAATAATATATATTCTCATGCCACTAAGCATTGCTTTACACCTGCTACAATCTCTCTCTCTCTCTCTCTCTCTCATTATTAATGTGCACATAGATTCATCTACTTTGATTCGAGTTAAACTGTATAATTATGATGATGAGAAACAATATTCCCTCAAAACACATATTGGAAGAGTTGTGTTATACACAATGCACTACATACTAAAATTAATCACATACCAATTCCCGCCATTCACACCTTCAATCTCACGCTCACTATTTTTACATTTTTGCTTATAATATATGGACCTTATATTACATCACTATTATATAGCTGTATAAAAAGGAAAATATGTAAGCCTGTACAATCATACCAATAAATCAGAGTTTACATAATTTCAGAAGGAATATTGGCAAGTTACCTATTGCTACCATAGAGTTCTTAATTATCATGAATGCTAATGATTGTTTTATAACTCTAAATCACTTAAATCTTTTTATCTGACAATTTAAAATGCTGACAGAATAAGCTTCAGGTGATTTTGACAAACAATAAGAAATATGGCCATGCAATGAGTACCTAACCAGTTTTTTAAGGTTATCATTCATCTGCAAAGTTACTGTATAAAACAGTGCAATAGTTTATAATTTTTTCAGCATTCTATGTGTATTTTTGCTCCAAAGATTGGGGACAATTACCTCACTTTAGTTTTTGGAGGTTTCAAAAATCCAATGTTTCTCAAATACCTTACTATAAATGGAGTTGCAGTGAGTGTCACAGCTATTCGGGCTGGAGCAAACACTTTGTGAACAGCATAAGCCACAACAAAGGTGGCAGCTCCAGCTGCTCTCTTTGTGTTGACATCTATTTTATCAAACTCTTCTGCAATTGTTTGTTTAGGACCTGTTGTACTGGTGGAGTCCTGTTCAAGGATTTCCACAGATGGAGATTTGCTTGGGGTTGGCATGTCAGTAGTACTCTCACCCACATGTCCCAAGCTAATGCCTAGACTCTTGATCACACCACTCATATCTACTCCACTGGAAAGGAAAACAAAATAATGTGAGTAAATATAGAAGTAACTAACATTAACTTATACACCATATCTCTAACAACAAGGATGTTCACTGCAGTTACTGGAAAGTAATACATTTGCACAAGATCACACATCAAAGTCAAATTATCACATTTCATCAATGGATAATTATATTATGTATATACATGTATATGTAGCATCAGGTCCTGTGTACCAACCAGTAGGTGAATGTCATCATGAGTATGTAAATAGAAAAATGAACACAAGCAACACAACATGCATATCTCACCTAGAAACCAGAAGATAGCATATCCCTAGGGAAGCTAGTGAGATCGTGACATGGAAAACAATGACCGTTGCTCCATATTCTTTTACTGCTCGCTGGAGCTTCTGCCTAGGGGTCAGCTGAAGCTCAGGTGTGTCTATGGTCTTGCTGTCACAGGTATGACTTTGCTGGAAGTTGTTGACTGCACTCTTGTGGAAAAACTTACACCCAAATGACCTTTTGATTAAATGTTCTCCAACAATGGCTTTGTTAGATAGAAGGCAGACTTTGCTAGGACTGACAGACAGCTTGACACAGTTCACATAGTCTACACTACCAGCACCATCACCATAAAGTGTGTTAGATCCACTCAATCTTGGCAGATTAGCATGTTTAACAGGCATATAGTGCCTCAAACTGCTAAGGGTATGGTAGGTAGTACCTGGATTCTTTTTTGAAGAGATGTTTGAGTGATGGAAGGTGTGAAGATCACCAGAAATATATTTCTCGTCCTGAGCCCACTGGCCACCTGGCATGTTCAGGTGCACTGGAGCCTTGCCAGTGATTCCATATGGCTTTGGAACATTTGTTTGCATAACCTGAAAAAATATGATTTCATTTATCAATTCAAATGTTACAAAAACGATATACTCAGAAATATATACATATGTAGGAATTTCAATACTTCAGGGCTAGGATGTAATTTATAAGTTATCCTTACTGATGATAGTGAGACTGTGATGCGAGAATCATATATATCAGAATGGGAGTCAATTGGATGAGAGCTATTGTTGAATGCAGCTTCGTGGGTCCCTTGAGTGCTCATGAACTTGGCTCCAAAGACACCACCAACTTGATTTAATTTAGAGGACACATCACGATTGCGGCGTGGAGAGAAGCGAGCCTTTAAGAAAATAAAAGATACTGTAAGATGAAGGTCTTCATCTTGTAACATGCATGGACATAAATACATATTAAGTAAGGAAAATGCACATGTTGTTAGTAAATATAAGAAAGACATTTACATATTGAGATTAAGAAATGAAGAAACTAACATCTTTTATATAATCCACACTGCAATATGAGGTAGTGGTATGGAAAACACAAAAAAACATTACAAAACTGGGAAGTTACAAAACGCAGCAACAATATAGGTATTAAGTGACCACTATTATGGTCAAAGTTCCATTTAGACAACCATGACTGGTACACCATATGACACTTCACATTTCAGGGTCTATCTATGAATCCACAAGACCTAGTTTGACTCTGAACTTGAGTACTCTGCACACAGCTCTTGCAGCTGTTCAACAATCCCTCAGATTGGTTGATAAATAAGTACTTGGATAAACCTGGGGAAGGTACACTGTGGATACTCAAATTTCAGTCTACCTGTCTCCTGGGATAAAGAATATAATTCATCACAGACTTGGAGGCCAATGAGACACAGCCATGTTTAATTATAGAATATGCCCCAACATATATCTGCTTCCTCATTTATACAAATACATTTTGTCAACCATGCACCCTTCATAGACCAAGAAAGCATATATATATATATATATATATATATATATATATATATATATATATATATATATATATATATATATATATATATATATATATATATATATATATATATATATATATATATATATATATATATATGCTTTATATATGCTTTATCTTGGTCTATGAAGGGTGCATGGAATTTTTTTCACTTTTGCATTTTCTTATGAAGTATATATATATATATATATATATATATATATATATATATATATATATATATATATATATATATATACAGTACATAGGTTTATCTAATGTATAAAGTATTTTCCTTATTAAGAATTCAATATATTTTTTCTTGATGGATCAAAGTAAACCACACACCTTTTCTGAGGCCTGCAGCTCCGCAACATTGGGAGGCATAGAGATGTGAGCAGCTCCTGGGATATGAGCAGAACTCAGGATCTGGTGCATCTTCTTCCTCTGTTGTGTCTGCTGTCTTAGCTGTGGTGTTTCTGCAATGAAAAACTGCCATTGAAGTTCTATAATCTATAAATAAATAAACAGTAGAGACACATACCACCCCACCCCCCAAACACACACATCACAGGTTTTCACCCTATGTGTGGTGTTGTTAAACAATCATACATTGAACTTGGTAAGACTTCACTTTTTATGGTTGATTTAGTTTAATTTTCAGGCTTTGAAGATCAATCATGCTAATAGTAGGTTTCAAGTCTAACTTCCTGATTTCAGATAGGTAATTTTCAAGGTTTCAAGATTCACACTAACAATGTTTCAAATCTTATTTCCTGGTTGGCACACATTACCAGTTATTCATATAGCATCTTCATCTATTCCATTTCTCACTTTTCACTGTTGATTTCACATATCATTAAAAAACATTTTCCAATCTATTTGTTAACATGTTAATCTATTTATTTTTTCCATGTCTTTCTTCATTGATCAAACAAACCCCCTAATTATGTTTCTATCCTCACTGTAATTTACGTAAGGGAAGCAAATAAGTAGCTGTACAGTAAATTAATGAAGAGAAGGTAGTGGAATTTAAGAGAGAGAGAGAGAGAGAGAGAGAGAGAGAGAGAGAGAGAGAGAGAGAGAGAGAGAGAGACTTACAAGAAAGTGGGCTCTGAAGTCACTATCTATAATCTATATCATCTATCCAAATGATTTTTGTTACCGTTACTCGTATACCTACTTGATTATGTGATGCCCGAATAGTTCATATTTTACCTGATATTCTGTAACACAAAAGGAATTTGAATCCAACTCAGTGGTAACACAATAATATTCACAAGGAATAACCACAATGGAGAAATAACAACCAGAGTATTATTGATGTTGGCAAACATATTGCTGATTAAAGATTTCACACAAGTACACAATGACTAGTCATTGATATATCACTAGAATAATCAAGTCTTGCTGAAAAAAAGCCTTGCAAGTATTGAAGGGAGCAATTAAGCAAGAAACGATACAGAAAAATGTTACGTGATAAATATTGCTTCGGATTTGAGACGATCATTAGTGTTGGTTACCTGTGGTTAATGTGTGCATGTGTTTTGTTGGTGTAGAGGTCCCAGCCAAGACCCTTCCACCTTGCAATCCCTTCAGCGCCGTCATTGCCATCTTGCCGTCCACTTGCAATAGCACCACAAACCTCAATGATGATACTGCCATCTGGAGAAGAGCCGCGGGGTGTCGTCTACCTGCTTGCCTGACAGTTGCCAACTCTTGCTGGCTGGATTGTTAAATTCGCTGTAGTGTTCTTGTTATTAAACTTCTAGTATATCACATTTTATTAGTACACTATTTCCAATTCTCAATGTCGATTTGTGAAGCTTCGATGTCATTTGTTTAATATAATACATTAAACTGTAAGTACCTAATGAAACACATTTAGCTCGTTCCTAAAACTGGGTCATCAATCATCGTCAAGGCGAATGATCATCATTTGGTGCCACCTATTGTCTCCTTATTTTGGTCTTGGTTGGTTGTAAGTACACATGACACAAGGACGTTCATGATGATAAAAAAAAAGCTTGGTATAACTATGTTATCTTCTTAAATGCTCCGTTTCAAACACAAAGGCAGTTTTTCATTTACTTATTTATTCATAAGATAATTTGAATCTGTCATTACTGATGATGGATAGATGGATTTTAATTTACTGATGAAGACAGTTCTTACCAACCTTACCTACTCAATGAATAGAGGACCATCGTCAGTGCATCAAATTAGTTAGGACATAATATTCAAATCATGTTTATAGTTCATTGGCAATCACCCACGTTATTATATGACGCTTCCTCCCACTCATATATATATATATATATATATATATATATATATATATATATATATATATATATATATATATATATATATATATATACACACACACACACACACACACACACACACACACACACACACACACACACATATATATATATATATATATATATATATATATATATATATATATATATATATATATATATATATATATATATATATATACACACACACACACACACACACACACACACACACACACACACACATATATATATATATATATATATATATATATATATATATATATATATATATATATATATATATATATATATATATATATATATATATATATATATATATATATATATATATATATATGTGTGTGTGTGTGTGTGTGTGTGTGTGTGTGTGTGTGTGTGTATATATATATATATATATATATATATATATATATATATATATATATATATATATATATATATATATATATATATATATATATATATATATATATATATATATATATATATATATATATATATATATATATATATATATATATATATATACTAGTGCGAGTGAGTGGACGCTGGTAACAATGTGTGCCTTCTCGCACACATTGTCACCAACTACCCACCACCGCCACTGTTATTTTAACAGCCTCGTACTAATCCGCCCCTACCTTGACGGGCTCTACAGAGCCCGTGTCACCATATGCTGACAAACCTAAGCAACAACAACAACAAAGCGAGTGAGTTTTTTGCGCGTACTCTATCCAGGATGGGCACGTTTGAAATGAGTTGCTGGGCCGCTGGCAGCTATAGTATAGTGTATACTGTTCTCTTTGAGCAAGTGCGTAATACTGTACATACTGCATGAAAGTTGATTACGCCTTATCCATGTATTAAACTTAAGATGAATATTAAAAATACCAAATTCGAAATGAATATAAGACTTTTGGAGGACTTTGAGGAAACATATTACGCTTTATCAAACGAAAGACAGAGTCGTTAACGGCAGCAATGTTGGTTTCTACAAGGCATTGGGTTTCTAGCAAGTTGATGTGTACTGTCGTATGCATACCATCTTAATCCAATTCCCACCATCTTTATGCAAACTCTTAATTGGGAGAAAATCGTAAATATTTATTTGTTCTTTGTTGAGGAGGCGTTTAGAAAATATAAATAATCATGTTCCCACATAGGCTTAAGAGAGAATATAGGCTTAAGAGAGAGAGAGAGAGAGAGAGAGAGAGAGAGAGAGATGTTGCATATCTATAGTATAGTGAAAATAATGTGTGTGTGTGTGTGTGTGTGTGTGTGTGTGTGTGTGTGTGTACGTAGTTGTATGTACCTAGTTGTAATTTTACAGGGCGTGGGCTTTACGCTCGTGTAGCTCCATCTCCGTATCTACAATTATCCAATTTTTCTTTAAAGCTATGCACACTCTTTGCTGACACCACTTTCTCACTCAAACTGTTCCAAGTCTCAACACATCTTTGCGGGAAACTATAGTTTTTAACATCTCTCAGACATCTTCCCTTCCTCAGTTTTTTACTATGCGATATTGTGCTTCTAATGTCATATTCTTCTCTCAGAATCAATTTCTCATTATCCACTTGATCCATTCCGTTAATCAATCTATAAACTTGTGTCAGATGCCCTCTCTCCCTTCTCTGTTCCAGGGTTGGTAGATCCAGCCTTTAGTCTCTCCTCATATGTCATCCCTTCAAATTCTGGAATCATTCTTGTAGCCATTTTTTTATAGTCTCTCCAACTTCCTTGTGTGTTTCACTGTTTGATTTGCAGCAGTCTCTGACGAGACAGCCAGACGTTACCCTACGGAACGAGCTCAGAGCTCATTATTTCCGATCTTCGGATAGGCCTGAGACCAGGCACACACCACACACCGGGACAACAAGGTGTGTGTGTGTGTGTGTGTGTGTGTTATTTCACGGTTGCTGTCCTTTGAAATACCACCTATAATGAATGTAGGGAGTTTTCTTGAAGAAAAAAAAAAAAACCCTAACTATCTTGACTTTTTTTTTCTTCTGCGCTGCGTGGCAGATGCCTACTGGAGACTGTATGCACACGGTTAGCAGCTAGCTGGGCGGATACAGTTCCTAAAATGAGTGCTGATAATGTATTGAAGGTCAGACTGACGTTGGTGAAGTGCGCCAGGTAACTACTTATGTCTCTTTTATGATTTTCTTTTATTTCAATATTAACTTTAAGTGCATTAGAGGTGCGAGTGTGTGGATTATGAATTTAATGATGACAAGACAAGGAAAGCAACAATGGTGGAAGTCACTAACATTATTGAAATGATTCCGGCAAATACCAGTAAGGTAGAGGCTCATTAAAGATAATTCATATATGTAATATCTGCGTATCAACAAATGTTTCTTCCTCTAGACCGTGAATTGTCTACGGCAGTGGAAACTCACGGATCATGCAAAAAAGAGACCGCAGATATGTCACCGACTATAGTAAGAATGACTGTGGCAGTGTGCGACGTGTTGTGCTGCTAGTGTATGTCTTATTAATGCTCGATTTGATTCCACAACACGATTTCTGTTCTCGACACCGTGTTCCCTGTCCTACAAAACTCATTCACGTCACATTCATCTTCACAAATTATTATTATTATTATTATTATCATTATCATCATTATCAATCATCATCATCATTATCATCATCATCACCATCAATTACGGGTGTTTGCGAGGGAGCTTGTGGTGGAATAGTGTTGGCATCTCATCATTGCTTGTGCGTTTGCTGCTCGCTTGGCGCTTCACAGCCTCCTTGTCCCCATTGATCCCTTTCCTTGTCTTCATCAAACACAAAATGACATCAAACGAAATATTGTGAAACATTGTGATTGTGTTGTACGGTGCCAACGGTAATCCAACAACCATGTTATTGAGTGACACAAAAGTACTTGGATCAAGGGGAGTGCATAGTGTGCGGTACTAACAAGCGGAGCCTATCTCGGGGCGGAAACATGGGTATGTACTGGAGGAACTGCGGAACTGAAGAGCGACGACACTGATGATGGAGAGGGAAGGGACGGCAGAGAGATGACTATCAGCCAAGGCAGGTGGCAATAAGTTTGGCATAAATAAGGCCCCAGACCAAATGGTGTAATTGCATGGTGCAATGAAAGTGTTATAATTGCGAATCAATTCACGCAACACGTACTGGTTCTAGAAGGCAGCCGTGCGACGAAGCCACAGCCGCAGCTGTCCACGCTCTGTAGGGGGTTTGGCGACTCTCCAGGGCACATGGAGTTCTCGTGCTTCGTGCAGTTCACACGTGACAAACGACTCACGAACTATGGCGGCCGGGAGTAGGGTGAGGGGATGTCAGAGACCTTATTCTACTACATACGCACTGGCCGACTGAGTGAAAAAGTTTATATATATATATATATATATATATATATATATATATATATATATATATATATATATATATATATATATATATATATATATGGTGGATGGTGGTGAGAAGAAACTCAGAGTAGCAGGAGTACTTTAAAGTAATAAAGTACTCCTGCTGCTTCTGAGTTTCTTCTCACCACTATCCACCAATATATATATATATATATATATATATATATATATATATATATATATATATATATATATATATATATTCGATCTTCAGATCGTAAAAATGAATACCTAAATGAAATTATTCAGGTGCATGTAGCACTAAAACATCATAATTATCTTGAAGAGGTGGAAATTTGTGTTACTAAAAGGAGGGGGGGTAACAGGGTGCGGGGAGGTTGGGGCAACAAAAGGACCTGGAGACGGGTCTATAAGGGGCGTGGGTGGGGATGGGTGAGGCGGGGCACGTGTAGGGCCGACTGATGCACAGCTTGCCAACTATCCTGAGTTGCCAATAAGTAATTATAGACCAAACCTCCACTTGCTTGCCTGTATGGGTGAGCATCACGAATTACCAAGGTGGTTGAGAGCACTTTACTTGCAGTAACGTGACCACTCCCAACATCATCACCATTAATATTACTGTTGCTGCTACTTTCCTTAAACTACTACTAGTATTTCTACTACTTCTACTACTAGTACTGCTAAACTACTACATCTACAACTACTACTTCTACTACACCGCCACCAGCACCACCACTACTATCTCTACCACCCTCTGTCCTTCTCCGTCCTTCTCCCCTATCTTAAAAAGAACTTCCGTCATTCGTAACAGGTCATTGACCCGGCACTACCAGTAGCAGCACGTCTGTTTATACTACAAGTAAAGCGCAATCGCAACATAGATTGTGAAACTGTAGAGATATTAATTCCAGAGGGAGGGAGGGAAAAGGTATGAGGAATAAGAATTGCTATATTGAATGCATCTCTCACTGGAAGCAAAGACTGGCACGCGCCCTTCAGGCAAACACGAGTGGCTTTATGAGGTCTGTCATTTTTCAACACAACCCTTATCAGGACTGATTTCAAAAGCCACGACAATGGTAAGTCGGTGTTTATTTTATTCCCTGATAGTGAAAACATACTAGAAAGTTTCAATAAATTTCACCACGGTCCGTCAAGTGTACGAAGCAAGGCTACAAAATGTTCAAGAACACATCCAGTTACCTCGGTCACCAAACAAGCGACCGCCATGGCAACAACGCTTAAATTGGGATGCTCCTATTATAGCACGCTATGTCAAAAGAAAAACGTCACAGCAGCATGAACAGCATGCCTGACGTCAGATATCCGCTTCATCATGATCGACAGTCAAACTTTACAATTAACACGAGATATCGCCTCAAACTATATACTAGCGTTGTGATGTAGCAAACCTAAGGCATATTAATGGGACATTCTAGCATCTCAAGGCATTCTTTAACCTGAACGGACCCATTGTTCCCCTTCTTTTTGTTACACACAAAATAATCCAGACCGTACACGAATACCTACCAACTGTGTCAGAGAAAAGCTATATAATATCACCTACAAAACTAATAAATTAACAAAGGAAAGATGGTAAGAGAGTTGTAATACGCACAATAGTAGCCTACAGTGCGTCAGTGCTCAAGAAGTCATAATAGTGAGTGAGAGGACGGGATCTTTGGCATGCCGTTTTCTTTTTCATGGGTGAAGGACGGTGAGAAGTAGGTTGATCAAGAAGGCAAGTTAGCGAAAAGGGAAAAGCAGCCGCAATACGCAATTATATAGGGCACCTTATTGCTCAGGAGCGTTTTAAATGAATACCGGCCACTATACCCAGCGACTGAAACCAAGAACAATAATTTGCGTGTCCTCTAAGAACTTCATTGATACGGTCCTTACCGAACAGAGGCTCAGTAAAACATCATTTATGTTCATCAAGGACATATTTCCTTTACATGCCCAAGGTAAACGATGACAAGTTGTCCAAGCACAACACCTCTCATTCAGTCCAAGGCTATCTATGAACAAACAGCTAGGTGTTGGGAACAATATACATGTGTGTGTGTGTGTGTGTGTGTGTGTGTGTGTGTGTATATATATATATATATATATATATATATATATATATATATATATATATATATATATATATATATATATATATATATACACACACACACACACACACACACACACAGACTATTGATAAATTTTTATCTAATATATTCCTGAGTGATAAAAACGCTAAAACTAAAACCATTATTTCGTCAAGATTTGAACATTTCTATGCAGTCGTAATAGTTCACAATTTTCATGTCATGCACTTCTAAAATCAGGTTATTTTTTTCCTAGTAGTATACAATAACTTTAGTGAATGAAGCCAGTAAGTATAACAAAACAATGTGTCTATCTGACGCAGGGACGGCCAGTATAGTGCATTGAGAATGAACGCCTCACACTTTGTAAAGAAGAGGAAAATTCTTCAAGAGCTTATATGGACCAGACAAATCCACAAATTAATCTTACTCCATTTTGTGTTATAGTAAGTGTTTAACGGATTAAGGACAATGTGTTCATACTTTGGGCACGATGTGACTGCCCACCTAGGCTTTCAGTTGTACTCGCACTCTGGTGTGTGAGCCGGGAGCACCAATTGGCAAGGCGCCATACACCTGACTCCCGGGCCTCGTGCACCACTGTGCCCCGCCCCACCACGCGGAGCTGGCTACATGATGCCTGAATGGCATTCCAATTAAAGTCGTCGCCTTGTCTTTCTTATAAAACCTACAGGCACCTATAACGCTAATTGGCGATAAGGTGGTCATTTTTAGATTTTTATAAAGAACGACTTATGGTATGCATGAGTATACCGCTAGGATTTTCTAGAATTGTATAAATCGCAACATAAGACCACTACATTTCTGTAAGGTGACACTGGATAAAAAGACAATAATCAAAAGTCAGACAGACTGACACTTACAATCGCCAAACGATCACAAGTGAAAAATAAGTGCAACAGTAATCAGATGAAGATATGCTAATTAGAAAAGTCAACAACCGTGACCGTAACAAGTAGATGTGGCCAAGTGTATTACGCCTTACATTGCAGAGCTTAGCCGAACACACATGTATGTATGGCAATAATACTAATTTTCCTCGGCCATTCGTTTCTGATCGCCATACACACACACACACACACACACCGCGTAGTGTAGTGGTTAGCACGCTCAACTCACAATCGAGAGACCCGGGTTCGAGTCCCGGCGCGGCGAGGCAAATGGGCAAGCCTCTTAATGTGTGGCCCCTATTCACCTAGCAGTAAATGGGTACAGGATATAACTCGAAAGGTTGTGGCCTCGTTTTCCCGGTGTGGAGTGTGTTGTGGTCTCAGTCCTACCCGAAGATCGGTCTAAGAGCTTTGAGCTCACTCCGTAATGGGGAAGACTGGCTGGGTGACCAGTAGGCGACCGAGGTGAATTACACAACGGTTTCTTAAGGGTTACACATCAATTATACAGATAATCGGTGCAACACACACCCACACGTGCCAATTCAGCTTCTAAGTCACCGTACCACAGTACACCACACTACCACCACCACCACCACCATCACACACTATAAAACAACACAAAAGACCACACCAGACTACCATACTCGGTATCCTGGACACCCGAAACATTGCAGCCCCGCTCCAGCTCTCACATTCAGTATCCTGGGCACCCTTCCGGCCCTGCTCCGGTCCGTCCCGGTGAGTCAACCAGCTGGTGAAGTGAGTTCCCCATCAACCAAGCATTGCCTCACCCCGCCCCGCCCCGCCACTGATACGGAAAACCGTTTTCAACGTATTTTCTCCGGTTTTGCATGTGTTTCTAGGTGTTTTCAAGTCTGAGAGAGAGAGAGAGAGAGAGAGAGAGAGTCACCCACCAGACGTGAAAAAGAAAAAAAAAAAAAAAAAAAAATCGGCTTATAGCAAGATTTTTTCTTTTACTATTGGAGTTGGCATTGATTTCTATATCTGATTTGTTATTAGTAAAGTCAATCAAGTTTTAAGCCTCAATAAAATTGAGTCTGACTGTGTTTTGTTTCTCGAGACAAAAACAGTAACTATATAAATTATACCTTTTTTAAACATCATGCCTAGGATTGTTTTGATGTTAGATATGTCTTGAAAAATATGAGAAACATACCCTGAGTAATAATATTCAATAACATCTAGACTAACTATTTCTATGTTCAAATTCCATTATTGTAATGGTATACAGGAACAAAATAAATGGAATACAGAAACAAAATTCATTATATGACGAGGAGTTTGCGATTTCTCAATTTGGCTGGAAAGTAAAAAGTTTTTGTATTTAGAAAATGTAATATAATGTAATCTAGTTACGATTGTTTTCTCAATATTATGATCTGTTTGTGGCGTTGCTAATGAGAAATACAGGCGGCTCGTTGGTTTTCACTATGTAAATAATAGATTCCGTAATGATATATTTTGGTTACTCACTAAATTTAATTTGTCGTGTCCAAAAATATAGTTCATTCCAGTCTGGGCACCATTTTTCTTCTGGGGATTTTTAAAATTGATTATGTATGTAAGTATTGATTGACTAACCTCTTCCTAGGTTAGTCCATCAATGTTTATCTACACTTCCTTCTGTTTCCTGACTCAAGAGTGAATGAAAGCCATAACCAACGATGAAAATAGGTAAATAAATCCAGGGGTTCTCAATCGGGGATTCATGAACCCCAAGGGGTTCACAAGAAGATTTCCAGGGATAATTAGATCCAGGGATAATTAGATGGCTGCTCTAATAATATCCTTTGTAGTACCATTGCATATTGAGTTAGTGTCAGTCACTAAATTAATATTTCATTCAATGTCAGATTACTGGTGGTTCAGATAGATGGTCTTGTAACTCGGAGAGTTCTTAATGAGAATAAGATTGAGAAGCCCTGCATTAGGCAATGGTTATATCTTTGTTGAGACCACCCTATATGACATGGACCAAGCCCAACCCTTCCTGTGTCAACTTGTCAACATTTCCTCCAATTCTCCGTATTTCCTGGGCACTTCCAGTTGTGTTCCACCTGAAATGCATAAAGTGTAGTATATAATAGGAGGAAGAAATGAAGAACGGAAATGAGAGGGAGTGCAGTAGTAGTAATAGGGGGTGTGGGGGTGGGTGGGTGTGTATTTACCTAGTTATATTGTACAGGGTTTGAGTGGGGCTCATACTGTCCTGTCTCCATGTCTCGATTTATCCAATTTTTCCTTTAAAGTTATGCACATTGTGCTGTAACAACTTCATTATTCAATGCATTCCATTTCTCCACCGTTCTATGTGGAAAACTGTATTTTCCAATATACTTCACACACTGCCTCATCTTGATCTTTACATATCCTTTTGTCCTATCTTCTGTCGCCAGCACCAGGTCTTCCTTGTCTATCTTTTCAATGCCATTGACTATCTTGTACATTGTTATTAGGTTTCCTCGTTCTCTTCTATCTTGTAAGATTGGTAGTCCAATTTCCTTCAACCATTGTTCATATGTTAGGTCCTTTAGTTTCGGCACCATCTTTATAGCAATCTTCTGTATCTGTTCTAGTCTTCTTATAACTTTTTTAGAGCTCAAAGACCACACCACAGCTGCATGTTCCAGCTTTGGACTTATCATGCTTGTGATGATTTTCTTCATCATATCTTTGTCCATGAATGGAAATGCCACTCTTATATTAGTCAACATTTTATATGATAATCCAAATATCTTGCTTATGTGTTTTTCGGGGTTCAGACTTTCCTGTATAATCACTCCCAGATCTTTTTCCTCTTTATTCTTCATTATTTGTTCCTCTCCTATCAGATAGTTCCATACCGGTCTTCATTTCCTCTTTCCTACTTCCATTACATAACATTTCTTGGCATTGAACTCCAATTTGTAGTTCTAACTCCACTCATAGATTTTATTTATACCTTCCTGCAACAGCAAACAGTCCTCCCAAGTTTTGATAACTATTAACAACTTTGCATCATCAGCAAATACATTAATATACGTGTATATATATATATATATATATATATATATATATATATATATATATATATATATATATATATATATATATATATATATATATATATATATATATATATATATATATATATATATATATTTTTTTTTTTTTCCCTTCTGTTGTGAATGCATCAAGTGAGACAAGCATGGTGTTGGTTGCATGATTTTGTCACATGCATATCATATGGCAAGATGACATTGGTCAACAACACTGCATAATGATTACTATCCTGCAGTACTGAGCTTAGTTATCTATTTCATTTCATTGCTTCATTAGTGTTACTGTTTTGCACATCTTTATCACTATCTGATGGTACATTCTTTTTTTCATGCAAATTCTTTAGGTATCTTTTAGTGACAAAATACCACACCGAAGGTAAACTTGTTTACTATAATAAAGTGATCAACAGGAGATGAAGCAATCTTGTAAGTTTTCAATGTTTGCCGGCTGGTTTAATTCAGGAATGGGGCAGCATCGTCTCACAGAACAAACCAGTTGTCTCAAAACACTATACGTATTAGGATGTATCTATTGATTTACCATGCTTTCATTCTTTCCTGTATTTTTCTGTTGTTATTTTGCTATGCTATTTCTTTATAGTTACTAGAGTTTATATAACCAACATCTTAATATAGAGCAAAATATAATCAGTCACCTGGTGTACCAAGCTCTTTCATTTTTAGAGATTTTAATATAGCACAAAACCTTTACAATAATTTCACCTCACTTCTGCAGAGATTAATGATTCACAAGGAAAGTACACACCTAATTTTGTTCGCTGGGTGGCAAGGTCCATCCTCTTCCTTTGTTGCATTCCATTATTAATGCAACAATAAATGTATCAATCAATCAATCATCAATCTAAGTAATATTTCTCCCATGGATTGAGATGGTATAAAAAACACAATGCATGGTTATAACCTTAATTTTACTATTAAGGCATTTATGCTGTAGGTATGTGTTTAAAATACTAAAGTTATTCTAATATATTAGTATGTGATAGTAAAATATCCAAAAATATACAATATTGAGTTAACCAACTTTTCTGTGAAATACTGCGATATCTGGAGAATATGGCAACCGAAACTCTTTAGGAGTTTAGCATCATCAAAACTAATTTCTAAATTAGCTTATCCCTGGTAAATTAAATAAGAGTCCATACAGGGAAGCCACAGAATGCCTAACTTCTGATCTCTGATTGAGGCAGAACAATTCACTGTCTCCAAAACTCAATTCCTCCATCTATCAGCTCAACAACATTTAAGATAAATATTTCCTTTACTTCAGTAACACTCAAGAGCTCCACTATTGTACACTGATTATCATCAATCTGTCCTTTACTTGTAACATAAAATGGAAATTTTACATCTCATCTCTAGCTAAAACAGGTTCTCTTTCTCTTCCTTTTAGTAAATTCTGAAACTTTTTTGCTTGCTATTGTATTTCCTCTCCTTCAAGAGAAAAGTTTCAAGACCCTTATCCTCCATTAGTTGGATTTTCTATTTGGAATATCTATGGGAATTTTAAGAGAGCCTTTTTAATTAATTTTATTTTCTATTATCCCTGACCAGTGGGAGGAAAAAAGAAAGAAAAAAAAATCTTAAATATTTATACATTATTGCAGGCAAGGGCTTGGATTTAAACGTTCTAGTTTCCTGCTAAGCAAATGTATATATTTATTATTTTTCCTTAATGTGAGGATGTTACATTATGATTCTGGTAGATGATGTCTCTTCAGGTCTGATTAGTTTGATTTTACATGTTCTGCTGGTGAAGTACACCACCATGTGTGGTGTATTTCACCAGCAATAAACCAATGGTTTACACTTTGTAATAACTTTTAAAAAGGATGAAAACTAATGGCTTGCAGATAACCTCATAAAATGTAGTTACTGCTTCACAAATTATGCAATAAAGCTCCCAGTAAGGTAATTTTCTTTTGCAGTTATATTTGTTACTATTATGTCAATTTTTTCCATTGGAATAAAGAGTTTGGGTGTAAATGTAAAAACTTTTCTGATGGCTGCATATGCAACACTGTGAAGTGGATGGCCAGACACAGTAACAAAGATAGTTTACAAGCAGAGGTTTTGGTTGTCATTTAAAAAGACATTTGCTGACATCAAAACTAGTGATTCTAATAAAAGAAAAAAGTCTTGTTTCAGAGTACAATACAAAAGGATCACACTAACCACTCAGGTACTTTCTATTACCTGACAGACTTGCTAATTACCATTCACCATGTTTACTGTCATACAAAATAATACAAGCACTTGTGTCAAATTCATACTCTTAGGAATGGACAAATAAATAATTAAATTATTTCAAAGAAGTAAAATACTGCATTTCTGTAATTTTCTTACTATAATACTTAAAGCTAGTTACTGCCGTTGCTGCTGTGCCTCCCGCCGGGCAGCATCCTGCAGCAGCTGTGTGTCCACCTCATCCACAGGCAGCTGTACATAACGCACCACAGATCCACGGATGAAACAATTTTTTACGGACAACTGGAATTGAGAGAAAAGAAAGATGAGAAGATCATCCATGCAAAGCAGTAGATATTCATCCAACTACCAAAAGACCAAGAGTAGGCAGATGAGAGATCAGCTACTATGGAGGATTATCTAATACAATGTAAACTATGCAATTTCAACCTAAAATTTTGTAAAACTATTACATCTAAAATTTTCAAACCTTAACACAACACAATTCCAATTAAAGTTATCAGCATAATATGAAAGCTAATAACTTCTGTTGGAGTGCCCATTCAAGTAAATATCATCACTCACCATGTGTGGATATTTCTCAGTATCTGTGACATTAATGTCCGTCAGTTTGATATTGAGGTACTGATCAACGGAGTGAAGTGTGCCACATATACTGAAACATATTTAAGGTTAAGGGATATGTATTCAATATGGTTAAACTTGATATAGTGTATGAGTGTCATATCTACCCAATCAAAGGTTATTTCATCATAGTAATAAACATAAAAATAGCATACCTCAGGTCATTTTTCAACTCTACAACAACATCTTTCCCAATCAGGGACTTGAAGAAGGAGTAGAACAACTGAAAAGAGAAAGGTAAAATTAATACTATTCACTGAAGAAAATGAAATGGTGTGTGACATTAATAGCTAGTTCTTCCCTATATTTACTTACATATTGTTTACTGAGCCAGTATCAATTATGTTAATCAACATCATAAGGTACTGGATTCAATGTGTAACCCAAGAAACCTAACTTAACTAAACACCTAAACATTTCCTGCAGACCATCAAGATTTAAGGTAATGAGGATGAAGCTAGAGGAACAGGAGGAGAACTGTGGAGTCCTCACAGTGCTGGGCCTATATCAAGGGGAAAGGATTAGTAAGACTTATGAAAGAGTTCACAGTATAGATATGGAAAAATCTAGCCATTTCAGATGTATAATTTTGTTCCGTGTGGTGTGTATTCTGCTCTCCTTCTACAGGTAGCATGAAAACCAGAACAGATCATTAAAAGGAAGGAGGGCCTATGATGGAAAGCTGAAGAGTTCTCAAGAAAAGAAGAATAAGGAGGAAGCAATAAATTTGACAAACATTAATCTCGGGAACAAACAATTTGCAAGGATAACGACGGACATCACTTTCTTATATGTGACTGAAATATCTAACTGACGACAATGTTTTGTTTTTTTCCTTTTACTGTGAGACAAGTGTATTCATAATGGTGAAAGTTCAGTATAACTCTGTAACGATCCAAACAATAGATTCTGAACTCCCCTTGGGTTTGATATCTATCTTGAGTGCGTGACTTTAGTGTATTGCTGCTATGTGGCAGCTTTGTTCCTACTCGAGATGGAAGCAGCTTGAACACTGGTCTGCCATTACCTAGCTGCCTTCCATACCAGCAACATTTACAGTCTGGTCAGCTACCCAGGCTGGATTCTGCCCTCTCACCAGAGAGGAAGAAGTGTAGGGAGGAAACTCATAGTGCCAAATGTATGGTCTGAGTTAGGTTGTAGGCTATGGGTTTCACTCATTGTTGAGGTCAGTATGACCCTCCTTGGGTAAAACCCAGGTTGTGCTGGGGTAGTTGTACCACGTTGGGTGTCACTTGGTAGGGTCAGTTAGGTTAGTGGTTAATTGAAGTGTGTGTGTTATGGGGTGCTGTGGCACATCAGACCCTGTGTTAAATGAAAAAGGGAGGTCCGAGGGGTCTCCAACCGCATGGGTTCGAATCCTGTCCATGGTCTGTGTGTAGGTTGGGCTTCCTCACTCAGGGCAATGGTTTCCTAGCGGGTGGGCTTTGAGATAGGAGATACCCCAAAAAGTATCCCCTTTAGCCCATAAATTCCCATGAAAAGCCCACATGGTATAAAAAAAAAAAAAAAAAGCATCAACAAGTATCTATGTAGCACTCCTGGTCCCAGGTGTTGTGTTGTGCTCCATCTGTTCACACCCACACTGAGCCTTTGATACATCTGTGACAGCTACCACTGTTGTAGTAGGTTAAACCACCATAACTCCAGCACTTCATTTCTTCACAAATTTTTTTCTAGACCTTTATCAAAATCACGTATTGGTTCAGTAGCACCTTATTTTTCGACTATTTTCTTTCAGACACTCACTAAACCCATTGTACACATATAATATGATATATATAAAGTGGCAGAAAAATGCCAACAACTCTCTACACACAACAAGCTTGAGGACCTGTGGGGAATGCGGGCTTTTCGGGTAGGGTGAGACAAAAAACAATTTAGCTAAATAATTTAACCTAACCTAACCGCATCATGTATTCCACGGAAAATACTTGTTTTCGTCTCACCCCCACATTCCTAAAGGTCCCTAAAGCTTGTTGGGGTTAGAGGGTTGGTGACATTTTTTCCTCAGTCTTTATATTACCGCAATATATGTATACAATGGGTTCTGTGAAGGTGTGGAAGACTAGTAGAAAAATATGGCAAAGTTATATTAAACTTTACCTTTACATGATATAGAACAGTTGAAATCTATTACATACAGTGACTCCTTCATTTTCATTTTAACTGTAATAACAAAAAAAGCGTAACATAGCCTAATCCAAAGCGAGAATACTGGTATTTGGGAGGAAAGGTGTTAGTTCATCCAGTTACTTCCAAAAGTTAATCACCTGCACAATATTTTCAACTTTATTTCTTAATATGTACATCTATGCACAACACACATAAAAAAGGCTTCATGTATGCACAGGAGACAACAGTATAGTTATCAACACACTCACTCACCATCGTGGTCCCCGCGCACAGACTTGTTTTGAGAACGTTCGGTGACTTCTATCTCGGCTAAGTAGCAAGAAATATACAAGATAGAATCTTTGTCTCGGCCAAAGGAGGGTTCTTACTATGGTTTTGTGAGAATTCCTTAGAATACCGGAAAACTATCCTCAGATACAGAAAAATTTCCTCAAATCTGAAATTATGATTTTAAATAAGTACAGCTTATTCTTACAGTAAAACTAAGATTCGCCGAGATCCTTTCCGTCCCTATGTCCAATAACGGGACGCAGCTAGCCGACTGACCGCCGTTTGGCCAATGAACGGAAATGTATCATTAGCATTTGAGAATGATAGCGCCTATAGGCTTGCTTGAAGAGTATATATGGGAAGCGCTGTTAAGCTTTTGCCCATTAGTGGCACAGGCAATTTTACTTATAGTGGTACCTATATTTGGGCCCATATCACCACCCAAGCGCATCTTTGGTGTAACCACCAAGAACCTGCATGGGTATCATGGTGACATGTAGATATCTTTAAACTACTCGACAAATGGCATAGCTACAAAGTGTGTGTGGTGGGATTCGAACCTATATATATATATATATATATATATATATATATATATATATATATATATATATATATATATATATATATGTGTGTGTGTGTGTGTGTGTATATATATATATATATATATATATATATATATATATATATATATATATGTGTGTGTGTGTGTATATATATATATATATATATATATATATATATATATATGTGTGTGTGTGTGTGTGTGTAATTCACTGTTTGATCTGCTGCAGTCTCTGACGAGACAGCCAGACGTTACCCTACGGAACGAGCTCAGAGCTCATTATTTCCGATCTTCGGATAGGCCTGAGACCAGGCACACACCACACACCGGGACAACAAGGTCACAACTCCTCGATTTACATCCCGTACCTACTCACTGCTAGGTGAACAGCACCTACACGTGAAAGGAGACACACCCAAATATTTCCACCCGGCCGGGGAATCGAACCCCAGTCCTCTGGCTTGTGAAGCCAGCGCTCTAACCACTGAGCTACCGGGCCGTGTATCATATATGTGTGTGTGTGTGTGTAAGCATGGTAAACAAACAAACAAAAATATATCATATTGGTCCTATCTATGGTTTAAAAAGTGAAGAAATGTCCACTATACCCTTCGGGCCTACGACCAATGTAAGGGTGCTTCCCTACGAGCAAACATGAAGGTGTCGCGTTCGAAATTATCCCTCCATGCGAATGGACCCATGCGTACCTTTCTGTTATATATTTTCTCAAACTCGTGAATAGAAGGTTCTATGAAGTTGATATCCCAACCAGAGCAATCATGATCATGTATCAGACCTCAACCAGCTACAGTATTGTAATGTTACGGCAATTTGCAACCAAACTACTCAACAACCTAATACCGTCGTTTCCTAGACCATGACGCCCCACCGCCACGATGCAGTGTTGCCAGATGGCGCAGGTGAAATTTCAGTAGAAATGTACGGAAAAATTCAGTAGATATAGGTAAAAAATCAGTAGACACACTCGATAATATATGTACATATAATCAAATTAAAAATGTTTTTATATGAATATATTTGAAGTAGTGAAATTAAATTAAGAAACTTTCTGTAAGTACCGTACTGCAATACTTTATTATAATATGCTGGTAGAAAAAAATTACTTCTTTCACAAAACAAAACGAACTACCTTAGTTTAGCCTAACATACATCAGTCTTCTACTTCATCATCATCAGCAGTGGTTTCAGCTGCTGTTTCCTGCTCACATTAAATTATTCTTGTACATTTCACTATTCATTCTTTTAACCATTTCTTTTTTTATTTCAAAATCATGACAATTATAATTTGATATAATTCTTTTTGTGTGAAGCATCCCACTAATAGTTTTAGTTGACAGTCTGTTTCTCAGTTTTGTTTTCATGAGATTTATGCTTGAAAATACTCACTCCACCGTTGCACTTGAGTGAGGCAAGCACAACAAATTAAGCATGAAGGTAGAGAGGTGTGGGTACATTGGCTCATTATCCGTGATCCACAAAAGGGGGGAGGGGAGGCGAAATACGCATTTACTACTTGATTCCAACTGGGGAGTGGAGGAGGGAAGGGAGGCCAAATACGTGTACTGAGTCTGATTTCTTGGGGGGAGTGGGGGAAGGAAAGGAAGGGAGGGACATGTTACGTGGGAAACAAACAAGGGTATAGGAGGGTTATAAACTGAATAAATATTATTTATACTACTGTGGGCACTACATGCAGGCACTACCAGAGGCCTAGCTTCGCTAACCCCCCACCCCACCCCTTCTGCTCTGCTCACTCCCTTCCCCTCTAATGAATTTCGAACTACCAGTAACCGGGAAGTTTAATTTCTGGAGAAATTCTGGAGAACCTATCAAAATTCTGTAGATTGCAGCAATAATTCGGTATTTCATGAGATTCGTCGGAATTTCAGTAGATCTCATGAAATTTCGGTAGATCTGGCAACACTGCCACGATGAGCAGTTCGCCACTACAAGGTTGCTTATCCCAATAGCTAGCACCTTCCAGGACCGGCCCTTCCAACACAATTCCAACTATTGTCAAAAGTATTAATTCGTATCAATTGTGTTACATATACATTCAAATTTATTTTTATTTTCATCTTAAATACAAAATCCCTAAAAAATAAATTTTACTCTTCATAGCTTCATAATTAAAAATTATATCTATCAGACGTAATTTTTTACTAACTGCTCAGAGTAAAATCCTGCGTACACTAGAACTACGTATATAAATATAAATATACATACATACATACATACATACATATATATATATATATATATATATATATATATATATATATATATATATATATATATATATATATATATATATATATATATATATATATACACACACACACACACACACACACACACACACACATATATATATATATATATATATATATATATATATATATATATATATATATATATATATATATATATATATATATATATATATATATATATATATATATGGTCACTTATTAAGAATTGGGAGGAGGGAGATGAGACAATAATGAGTTAGTGATTTTTTGGTAGTTTACAAAAGTCCAAAACATAGATAGAAACATTATATAGTGATTGGGGAGAAAGCCCAAGTACCCAGGTAGAAGAGGGATGACCTTACCTAAGTGAACAGTGATCATGAGAGACGGCAATGATGCCTAAATAACCAACAAGAGACACAGAACCCAGGAGGGCTTAGCTGTGGGCCGGTGGATGGTGAAGGGTGAAGGAATGTGCTCGGAATATGTCCAGCATCCTTCAAAATGGCAAGCACCATCCTAGCAGTGAGGGATCAATTAAAAATATGTCATCATGAGGCAATATGTCAGGGGAGCTGGTGACTGGTAGCTGCAGCTGTGACTGCAATTGCTGCTGCATCTAAGTTAATGTGCTTTGATAAGAGAAAGCTTGTCACTCCCCAGGTCCAACACTGCCACTGTTGACTTCCTCTGTGCCCACTCAATGTGTCTGCTGGAGGGTTGAGAGTAATGGGTAGACCAGGTGGATTTAGCACAGAAGGTAAGAGTGAGGAGGTTTGCTCTGATATTTTTGTTGTGGATATTTATTGTAATAAATATATATCAAAATCTGTAGGATTTTAACATGCAAACTCACTACAACACATAACTAACTGTAACACACTGATATCAAAGCTCATATAAAAATAAATTATACTATTATAAAAATAAGTTAAATTACAATTCTGTATTTCATTTGAATAACTAAACGAAGTATTTAACTGTTACAAGACTCTAGATGAGTGACATAATCATCCATACAAAGGAACTGTTCCTCACACAAGAGACAGTGAACTTCCATTTCAGCAAGGCTGAAGGACTCATCTACAATGGGGCCAGAGGGGCTAGCAATTCCTGGGTCTAGTTCCATCATTGTTGACAGGTGTTCATTGAGACACACCTCTGTGTTAGGCTTTACACAGTCCATTTGCTGAGAAACTGGCATGCTGGTGATACAAACCTCTGGTCTTGTGGAAGCTGATTGTGACACAAACTGTACCAATGAGCTATCATTAGGGGTGTGTTTTCCACACAATTCTGGTGAACTTTGAGAGTGAGCTATGCTTTCAGAAATATTTGTCTCTGTAGTCACTACTTTGAGGTTCACAGAGTCACTAGTTTCTTGCTCTGTTGTTTCACTCTGTTGACTGAAATTGTCAAGGACTTGTGCACTTATGTTTATGTATGTCATTCCTCTCAAGGAAGTAGCTTCTTTCACTGCATCATCAGCAAGGTCTGTCAAGGAATGATGTGGACATAATGCCACATATGATTCATCATCAACTTTAAACAGCAAGAGAGATTCATCACTCCTCTCACACATAGGAAAGGAACATTTGGCAGCATTTGATAGGATTATACATGAAGTTTGTTCTTCATAATTCTTCTTACAATTTTCCTCTGTTACATCACAATTAGTAACCAATCCATAAGTATCTGGTTTAGAAGTCTGATGCAGACCAGGACATGTCACTGCACTGTTACTATCTGGAGGAAGTACCAAATTCAGAGGCTCACTAGACATAAAATTTGCACTTGTTGATTGCATGTTCTTACAATGACTATCCACAGGTAGAGGAAAATTTGTGGAAAGATTTCTACTACATTCAGGCAAGACACTAGTGTCATTTGGTTCGCTGGACACAACACAAATAACATTTACTGAGGCTGTACTTGGTGACACACTCATACTAGAACTGGTGCCTTTAACACCCCCCAGAGTTGTATCTAGCAATATGGGAGTTGCTGCCTTCTTCAGCAATGATATCTTGCTACATGAAACTCCAGGACTGGATTTACATTTTGATAGGGATAAGGATGACTTCTTTTTTTGAGTTTTGTTTTTCTCTCCCTTCTTTGCAACACTAGTGTTCTTATTTCCACTTACTAAATGCTCTGTAGTTGACAGTATGTCACTCATGTTTTTCTTGTGAGCAGTGGTTGTTGAAGATGAAGTCTGGTGTTTTTTTCTGTGAGCATAATAAGTGTTTCTATAAGCTGTAGCATATCCACACACCTCACACTGGAATGGTTTTTCACCTGTAGAAGAAAAAAAATCACAGCATATAATACATGCACCATACATACATATATTGTTATGCACAGTGAAATAGCAAACTGAGATAGTGAGAAGAAAGAATAAGTTAAATAATGATAACGATACAAGAGAGAGAGAGAGAGAGAGAGAGAGAGAGAGAGAGAGAGAGAGAGAGAGAGAGAGAGAGAGAGAGAGAGAGAGAGAGAGAGAGAGAGAGAGAGAGAGAGAGAGAGAGAGAGAGAGAGAGAGAGAGAGAGAGAGAGAGAGAGAGAGAGAGAGAGAGAGAGAGAGAGAGAGAGAGAATGGGGGAAAGGCATCACTAACACATATACAGTGCAAAATAGTATTTAAAAAAAATACTTGATTTATAGTGGCCAATAAATTATTTTCTCTGTTGTTTTTTGTTCCTTGCCACTCACTAATTTTGTTTCTTTATGGAAGAATTAAATGCCTGGCCATGGCTGCTCTGTAACTTTACCTTCCATTTAAAAGTGTTGAGAAATATTTAGTATACTGAAGCTAGTTGGACAATATGACACCTAAGGAAGATGTGCCTCCCCTTGCTAACCTTATTAATAAACAAATAAATGACAAATAATAAAAACATGTGTCATGGTGAAAGTGAGAGATAATGAAAATTGAATGAAGCACACCAAGACACCCACCTCTATGGCTGCTCTCATGGAAGGTCAGTTGATCCTTGGTTTTGTAACACTTGCCACAGAAGGAGCACTGGAAGGGCCTGTAGGTGGAGTGGGCTACTCGTCGGTGTTTGTTGAGGTGCGACACACTCAGGTAGGTCTTGCCACAGTCAACACATGTGTATGGCCTGATGCCTGCATATTACAACATACCACAAATGTGCCAGTAATAATTTTGTGCTACACTACATAAATCTGTTTTCCTTACTTACTGCAAAAATAAAAAGAATAATTAAAAGAATCTAAGAACAAGTGTCTGAACAAAAACTAAATAAAATACAGTAAATCCTCGTTATACGGTACATGTACATTCCTGAAAACCTTACAGCAAATTGGAATTACTGTATACTGAACCCATTATAACATGTAATAATAGGGGATGCGTTCCAGCACATCGAAAGTCATCCCTACACACATGAAAATACATGAAAATAGTCATATATAAAAATGTAAAGTACTGTGCAAAAGAAATATACAGAAAATGTTTTTATTTACCTTCCACTCACCACGTATTCTATTAGATGATGTCCCTCCCGAGGCTAAGGAACAGTAGGGATTTCAGCCCTTACTCATAATATCCATAAAAAAACATGCTGTAAGGATTTCATTTGTGCTTTGTGGGAAACATGGGAAGAGACTGATTGTTGTGGAGGCCGCGCAGTGTGGTGGTGCTATGGTACGGTGTAAACAAAACATGAGCAGATACCGTATCTGTGAAGTGAATTTTTCTTACTGTAAATAGAATCAAGGGTAGTAATTTTACCAAACACTGTAACTGTGAATTTACCGGATAACGAAGTACCATATAAGGAAGACTTACTGTACATAATAAATAAAAAATGAAAGTGAGCAAATGTCCCTAGAATAAAATTGGTGACATTCCTCTGTTAGGCCTTCAACTATACTGATAATGTGATAAATCATGTGTTTGACTTGCAATATACTTATTAAAATACAACATCAGAGTAGAAGGTCCATATCAGTGCTTTATTAAACTTTTCAACCTTGGAAATGTGTGCTACCATAAAGGACAAAGAGATAATAAGCAAAGCAGTCACAGGTTCAATGCCTTACACACCAATAATATCAAAGAGAAAAGTAAAACCCAATAGAAGTAAAACAGTTGGATAGAGGATCAATTTCAAAAGCTTAAGCTGTTCAGCCTTCTGACAATTTTAGTTAAAAGCTGTAAGAGCTCTTTCTGGTATTGTAAAGGATAATATTTAGAATCATGAGTTTAAGTAAATACATGTACTAAAATTTCGTAACCCAAGTAGTTCAAAACAGTCATGTGAAATATATTTATAGTGTCACAATATATTTGCAAGAAAATGACAAATTTGTAAAAAAATATTGTAAAGGTGCGTCCACACATGCTCGGAACATTTGCTGCGAACATGGTTCGTAGCATGTTAGATAGCATGTTTGTAACACAGGTGTGGACAGGAGTGCACGAACAAGCTAGTGATCTTGGCAACAGCTTGTTCTGTAGCAGAGGTGAGGTGAACAGCTGTCCACACGTGGCAGCTACTGAGGACGCTATACTGGCAGCTGCAGCAGTTCTTATAATCGGTGCACGTCACATCCCATAATACGGGGTGTGACCGCTATAAGTTGATGAGAATTACCGTCTGGTCTCTCGTCCACTCCATCTCTCCACCGTAGACAGTCAAGTTGTGTGATACGTGTAACATGTTCGCTAGCACGAAAACCTCGTCCACACCACTGCTGCCAACATGCTGCGATCTCGTGGTACCAACCTCGTGTGGACATGACTGTTAACAAGCTTGTTACAAGCTTGTTAGTGAATTTGCTCTGAACATGTTCTGAGCAAATGTTCCGAGCATGTGTGGACGCACCCTTAGGTTGATATCATGCATCAAAATTCATGAGATATGAAGGACCTTCATGGTGATATTAATGTAAGAATAGCCATCTGGCTGACCTGAATGAGTGCGCCGGTGTTTGTGCATGTAGGACTCGGTGGAGAAGGTTTGGCCACACACATCACACGGGAACCTATGCTTGAGATGATACCTGCGTTCAGACACAGAGAACTTGAAACACAGCACCAGGTTATGTGAATTATATGTCTAAGCAGGAACACTGATGATAATCATTAGCAATGGCAAAACCTTTGGGCTTCTCACCAGTAATGGGATTTCATGAGGGCATCTGTGGAGAACACCTTATTACACCCACTGTGAAGGCAGGCAATGGTCTTCGGCTTGTGAACAGATATCAAGTGAAGACGTAGTGTGTGATGATCTGCAAAAACGTGTAAAATCATATTAATAATGATTTTTTTTTTTATTCACTAAAGCAACTTTTGTAATGCAGGATTTGGACATAATAGCATAAGGACAGTTCTTACTTGAAGAACTGTAAAAAAGAACTGTAGCAAGAGAAAAGCAGAGGCTACTTTAATGTACCTCACATTGTATACCATTTAAGGCTTTAGCTATGATAAATGAAAATATTTCTTGCATTTCCTGAGACTATAAAGTGGCTGCTGTAAAGAAAACAAAATTTACGATCATTTACATTTCTCAAGACATAAAAGGTAGAAAAATAAATTGGTCATCACACAAATTGTTATGTTACATTCCTGCAAGCCTGACAAAAACAATTCAAAGCAATTTGTGCACATGTTGAATTCATGCCACAATAGTAATTTTACTTGATTTCTAATAGCAATTTACAAAAAGGGCATTATTTCTTTAAAGTCATATCATTGTAGAGGTGAAAAGTGGCAATACACACTGGCAACTGGCAGAGCATTGTGTTCCTGTTATATAATATTAAATATTATAGTATTGAAGATGATGATTAAATTTTAATCATCATCTTCAATACTAACAGATCTTTCTACTACACTTACTATATAATTTCTTGGGAACTCCTCATCAGTCAGGCAACTCTGCAATTCACTTCCCATTACTTCCCACGCTACATGTTATTACAGTTTTCTATTCCTCTTAACACTAATACAATTTAAAGTATAGTTTCCTCTACTTCCCTAATGATTAATAAATTGTCTTTGATCATTGTGTATGTTTCACAATTAAGTGTACATACAGATAAAAAAAATAGCAACCATTCATAAATACATGTTTTCATTAATAAATACATGTATTCCTTAATCTGCTGTTCAACAAACTTTCTTAGCAAACCAATGTGAACAACACTGAAAAAATGTTAGACTGAAATAATAGAGTGAACTAGCTCAAAGAAAAAACATTTTTTTTCTTTCTTTCCTTTCTGAGATCTGTGTTAATATGCATAAGATGAATGAGAACTGTCAAATATATTTAAGATTAAAAATTCACAATAATAAAACAAGTAGAGTGATGAGAAATCTCTGTTGTGCTTCATTTTTCAGTTTTATCCCACACTGCATCAAAATGAAAACTAAGAAGTCTTGAGTACTTACCAACAAAAGACTTGAAGCAAAGCTCACAGGAATACTTGACCTCTGAGACAGCCTGGTGCACACGACGCACATGGTTCATATACGAGCCACGGACACTGAATGTCTGTCCACAAACACAGGTGAAGTTTGGGGTGGCTGAATGGATGGCTGCATGGGCCTTCAGAGAACTGCAAAAGTGTGTCTACTTCATTCTTCTCAACTTAAGTGGATACTAAAAATAATAATAATAATAATAATAATAATAATAATAATAATAATAATAATAATAATAATGATGAAAAGAAAAAAGCAAATATAAAGTTTTTCCCCTTATTTGTTCAGGTTAGAATATGAAATATAAAGATAATATATAATTACCTAACCATATTAATTTCAAGTGAGTTTCAGTGACAATATATGAATAAAAATGTAGCTTACAATTTGAAAACAAATTTTTTTCCACAATCATTGCAGACATTATTTTTCTCCTTGATGTGTTTTGCAATGATGTGTCTTCTTCGACTCTCTCGAGTGGCCAGGCGCTGCCCACATAGCTCACATTGAAATGGCTTATCTGAGGAACCAAGGAATACATCACACACAGACTACCTAGGATTTAAATTGACAGTATGGGCTATGTGCAGATACACTGACACAAAATCTTATTATCTCCACAAACAATAAAGTTTGTAAAATACATGACATCAAATAATACTTCAAGCTTAACAGGAACTGCATCATTGATTGTTAACTGTTAATGTGTTCAATTATCAGAACATGAAGCCTTTCTGATGAATTCAACAATACATAAACTCAATCAATCAGAGCTGGATGCTGCATATGATTATTAATATTTGTATGTGCATGCAAGTATGCTTACTCTGAAAATTCAAGCATTATTTTTACCAAAAGCAAATCTGTAAAATTACTGAATGCCATAAGCCTATCTTTATTATAACACTAATTGAACTACTATTTTACCTTGTTTCCCTATAATTAAGGATCACATTCAGTGAGATGTTTTGATTTTGAAATATGAAAATGTCGAAATTCAAAGAATATTCCAGAACATTTTCTTCAAAAATATTTACATTAAAGTATTTCTAAAGATTATTTCTAACTATGGCAAGTCCATGGTACAATAACGAGAGACGAGAGATCAAAAAGTTATTATACCATGGGTAAGTCATCTTATGCCAACTTTGATATTATGTGCATGTAGTCACTTTTGCTACACATGATAAGCTTTATCAGGAACAGAGAGAGAGAGAGAGAGAGAGAGAGAGAGAGAGAGAGAGAGAGAGAGAGAGAGAGAGAGAGAGAGAGAGAGAGAGAGAGAGAGAGAGAGTGTTTAAACATCTTTCAGAGAGCCAGAGAGTAAAAAATGGGCAGGGATATGCTTGGAATATCCAGGGCTATAACTCCACTGATCTTTGATGTGTTTTACTGATCAATCTTTTACCATGAAAATCTTTTCAAAATCTTGGCACAATATTTCTATCATTTTAAAAAGTTAAAAAGAACTTTTATAAGAAAAAAAATTTTTTTGACCATAAACAAAGACTAAATCAATATACCTTTGGTCAGTGAGGGAAATGCCTCATAGGAAACAAACTTGGGTTTGGGAACTCCTCGGTTGGTTCTGGGCTGTCTGGAGTCAAGGGAGGTGCCAGCAGTGTCAATGCTTCTGTAAAAATAAAGAACTTAATTTGCCAGATCATTGTAAATCTGTAATATTGATGTACCATCTCGGAGCTTTCATACATGGCCAAGCACGCACATCACACTATGGAAGGATAACACCCCTAACCTGGTTGTTTTTTGAGACACTGGTGGATCATCAATATTCTCTGAATTTTCCTCGTTTCTATGACTATTTGACTGGTCAGTGTGAATGCCTTTCTGTCTCGTGTCAGGACAAGGTGATGTGTTCCCTTCACTGTTCTCTTTCAATGCAGACCACAAACTTGGAGAATGAGAGTCAAGGTCTCCGACCAGATACTCTTCTAGATATATGACATCTTCTGTTTCCAAGGTGCTCAAGTTGCTGCTGATCAGGTCATCAATGTTGCCCAAATTCTGGGGGGGGGAACAACCAATTGCAAATATTTAGATGTAATGCCAAAACTACTTCAACACTGAGACTTTGACAATTGTCCAGTGTGTGTAGAGGCCTAGCTCTAATTAACAATGGTAGCCATGAAGACATATTGCTTAGTTAGCAAAGCTTTATTGTTTGAGCAAATTCAGCAAATCAGCAACTTGCAAGTTTTAGTTATGACTACATTTAGTGGGCAGTTTTACAGTATGTAGATATCTAGTACAGATAATATTATATTCATTCAATGTACATAACAAAGAATCATATAAAGTGTTTTCCTCTTACCTCATCCCATTCATCACTTGAAGTCATGATACTGAAAAAGAAGAGTGACATTCTGAAGAGAGTAAAGTTAATACAGAGTATATGGCTACAAACTCGTCTCCACTTCACAATCTACATGGACATTTCTCATTGTTTCACAACTAAAGCCACAGGTACATTACCAAATACAATTACTGCGTTGTGAACTGCTTCAGTTTCGCAAGTAATTACTGATTGGCTGATTATTGATTTCCTTAGGGGTTAGTGACAATAAGGCTGGTGCCCCACAGCTGGGGTGACAGCTAAATGAAGTGATCTTTTACCAACTCAATTAACTCTGTTGAGACAAGGTTCAACATGGACAACACCGAAAATTGAGTGACGACCGAAGAAAATATGGTAAAAAATATTAATCGTTATTTAGATGGAATTGTAACAGAACCAGAAAGGTGTGAGGTTGTTTCCTTATTATTTACTTGGCGTTGGAGAAGTATAATGTTCCTGTTCCAATTCCTGGGCTCAATCAAGTTGTGAGGCGACTCGCCTTGCCAAAACCCCCGTTTACCCACCGCTTCTGTCTGTTTGGATCGCTTACACAACCATACACACGTACACACCCTTGTATGACTCATTTTCCTTTATATATATGCATTTACCTAGTTGTATATATATTACAGGGTTCAAGAGGGGCTCATAGTGACCTTTCTCCATATATATTTTTATCTACCTTTCCCTTAAATTTGTGCAAACTTTCTGCTACTACAATCTCTTCACCGTCCTATGTGGAAAAATAAAACTTTTTAATGTCCCTCAAACACTGACTTTTCATGATCTTGCAGTGTCCTCTTGTTCGTCGATCTCTATCCTACGTCAGTGATACCCAGGTCTTGTTTATCTGTCTTTTCCAAACGGTTTACAAACTTATACGTCGTTATTAGATTTCTTTCCCGTCTATCCTTCCAAGTTGGTAGTTCCATTTCCTTCAGCATTTCTTCATACGAAAGATCCTTTATTTCTGGCACCATATTTGTAGCGGTCCTTTGGATTTTTTCTGGTTTCCTGATGTCCTTCTGCCTGTATGCTGACCACACCACTGCTACATATTCTAGTCTAGGTCTTATCATAGTGGTTATGATCTTTTTCATCATACTCTTATCCATGTAATTGAACGCCACCCTGATATTTGTTAGTGTCTTGTATGTTGAAGCAAATAGTCCATTTATGTGTCTTTCTGGAGTCAAGGTGTCTTGTATAATCACTACCAGGTCTTTTTCTTCATTCCTTTTCATTATAATCTCTTCTCCCATTTTATATTCCCATGTAGGTCTTCTATTACTTTTACACATTTCCAATACATGGTATTTTCTGGTATGTGTGTGTGTGTGTGTGTGTGTGTGTAATTCACCTCGGTCGTCTGCTGGTCACCCAGCCAGTCTTCCCCATTACGGAGCGAGCTCAGAGCTCATAGACCGATCTTCGGGTAGGACTGAGACCACAACACACTCCACACACCGGGAAAGCGGTGCCTATTTACTGCTAGGTGAACAGGAGCCACACATTAAGAGGCTTGCTCATTTGCCTCGCCGCCTCCGGGACTCGAACCCGGACCCTCTCGAGTGTGACTCGAGCGTGCTAACCACTACACTACGCGGTGTGTGTGTGTGTGTGTATTATTTATATATATATATATATATATATATATATATATATATATATATATATATATATATATATATATATATATATATATATATATATATATATATATATATATATATATATATATATATATATATATATATATATATATATATATATATATATATATATATATATATATATATATATATATATATATATATATATATATATATATATATATATATACACACACACACACACACACACACACACACACACACACACACACACACACAGAGAGAGAGAGAGAGAGAGAGAGAGAGAGAGAGAGAGAGAGAGAGAGAGAGAGAGAGAGAGAGAGAGAGAGAGAGAGAGAGAGAGAGATTTTCATTATTTTGTCCCAAACTCTAAAGATTTTTTAATACATCGTTGTTGTCTGATGCTAGAGCATTCACAGTAGGTTCTTCGTATACTTTGTATTCCACAGGCATGATCTAAGAGAGGACGATCATGGGAAATACTGTTGGAATAAATGTTGGGCTTTGATTCATTATAGATCTGACCAAGTTTTTAATAAGTTCGCCTCCCTTATTAACTCGCTTTGCTGAATAAAAAAGAAAAAAACAAAACTGTGATTTTGTGAAGGATCTTAGGGTATAATATTGGCTACTGCGTATTTGACACCTGTATATCCAGCTTCAGGCTTAATACCAAACATATGCCACGGATTACCCACTCAAGTTACTGATCCAGCAACTCAAATCCAGTCCGGTCTGAACTTCTATGCATAATCAAACCGTCCATAATCCGATGTCAAGTATAATTCAGTGTTTTATATTTGCTCCTGCTAAGAGGCTTTTAGGTGATAGTCACTTATAAGCGGGCGTGGTGGTGCGGCAAATATAGAAGTCAACGTAAATCCACCTGACAAGAAGGGATCTCCCCGAGTAGGCTATATCTGAGTGAGGACGCTTGTACTTTGTTCCTGTCCAAGCTGGAATTCACGCCTCGGTCCGTTATCACTGTCTCACGGCAAGTCCAGCGTTCCTAAATTTTTTTTCATACTGCATACAAAATAGTGGACATACATACAAATATAAGAATACACAATAATTGTAGGTAACTATGGGAAGCAGTACTTTCTGAAGGTAAAATAAATATACAATAATACTGTAAAAAAATACATATTACGTGGTCAAAGAGATGAAATAATGAAGTAAACATAATGATCTGGCAGCGCTTGTAGCCACTGCCCAATTAATTCATAAAATGCAGAAAAGAGAAACATTTTTCTGAGATTCCAATTACACCAAAGAATGTCTGAAAGTACTCGACTAACAAACACACAGTTGAGTGAGGAGTGTGGGTCCTCCGGCACTAAACCAACAGGAACAAGATAAAGGGAAAAGGTGATTAAGGGAGAATGTAGAAGGCCACAGACTTTCCAATAACGAGACATCAGTGTTTTAGATTAATGCAGGGGATGGTATCGAGGCAAGCATCGCATTCCTGCCACCGACGGACAGACAGGCACCGTGCACGGCTTCACGCGGCAGTTTCTCAAACAACTTTCACAACCCACTGCGGATGATAATTAATTCAAGCTGGGAGTAGGCACACCCCAGTAATTATTTGTAAAACCCTACTGAGTCTGTGGTACATACCTTATCTCAGTCATGTGGGAACGAAGAGAAGGTCAGATACCTGTAGGCTGTCCTAGGATAGATAAGGAAGTGTAGGCAGATGACCATATTAGGAGACATGGGGGGAGGGAGGGGCTCTGCCATTAACGATGGTGGGCAGATGCCAAGGACCATCTCCTGAAGGGATGCTGCTGCTGCTGCTCGTCATCTTTTTGTTTATATTCATCAAGCATGCTAAGTGAACGACCAGTTAACATAAGTACATCACACTTCTTCACCCAACAATAAGGCACAAATAACAAATACGATAAATGTATTTAAGCTAAGAGAAAAAATATAAAAAGAAATAATAGAACAAATAAAAACCTTCACTCGTATCTCTACATAACTTAGTATTTTTCCTCGTGCTATGGAAAAAAAGAAAGGTGATCCAAGGTGAGATGACCAATTAGAAAGATGGCGAAGGAGGACGAGAGGTGATCCTTACAAGATAAAGAGGCAGATTCTCGGACCAGGTATCCAGTAATTGGAAGGAAAACGGCGACTGTATGCTGTGACACACACACACACACACACACGAGAGAGAGAGAGAGAGAGAGAGAGAGAGAGAGAGAGAGAGAGAGAGAGAGAGAGAGAGAGAGAGAGAGAGAGAGAGAGAGAGAGAGAGAGAGAGAGAGAGAGAGAGAGAGAGAGAGAGAGAGAGAGAGAGAGAGAGAGAGAGAGAGAGAGAGAGAGAGAGAGAGAGAGAGAGAGAGAGAGAGAGAGAGAGAGAGAGAGAGAGAGAGAGAGAGAGAGAGAGAGAGAGAGAGAGAGAGAGAGAGAGAGAGAGAGAGAGAGAGAGAGAGAGAGAGAGAGAGAGAGAGAGAGAGAGAGAGAGAGAGAGAGAGAGAGAGAGAGAGAGAGAGAGAGAGAGAGAGAGAGAGAGAGAGAGAGAGAGAGAGAGAGAGAGAGAGAGAGAGAGAGAGAGAGAGAGAGAGAGAGAGAGAGAGAGAGAGAGAGAGAGAGAGAGAGAGAGAGAGAGAGAGAGAGAGAGAGAGAGAGAGAGAGAGAGAGAGAGAGAGAGAGAGAGAGAGAGAGAGAGAGAGAGAGAGAGAGAGAGAGAGAGAGAGAGAGAGAGAGAGAGAGAGAGAGAGAGAGAGAGAGAGAGAGAGAGAGAGAGAGAGAGAGAGAGAGAGAGAGAGAGAGAGAGAGAGAGAGAGAGAGAGAGAGAGAGAGAGAGAGAGAGAGAGAGAGAGAGAGAGAGAGAGAGAGAGAGAGAGAGAGAGAGAGAGAGAGAGAGAGAGAGAGAGAGAGAGAGAGAGAGAGAGAGAGAGAGAGAGAGAGAGAGAGAGAGAGAGAGAGAGAGAGAGAGAGAGAGAGAGAGAGAGAGAGAGAGAGAGAGAGAGAGAGAGAGAGAGAGAGAGAGAGAGAGAGAGAGAGAGAGAGAGAGAGAGAGAGAGAGAGAGAGAGAGAGAGAGAGAGAGAGAGAGAGAGAGAGAGAGAGAGAGAGAGAGAGAGAGAGAGAGAGAGAGAGAGAGAGAGAGAGAGAGAGAGAGAGAGAGAGAGAGAGAGAGAGAGAGAGAGAGAGAGAGAGAGAGAGAGAGAGAGAGAGAGAGAGAGAGAGAGAGAGAGAGAGAGAGAGAGAGAGAGAGAGAGAGAGAGAGAGAGAGAGAGAGAGAGAGAATATGCCGCCACTCCTGCGAAACATCAGTGAACTGCATAGATTTAACAGGAATTCTCTACAAGTATTATACGTGTCGGCGTAAAGCCTCGTAGGATGGAAGTAGACGTGGAAAAAAGGTACTTCCCGTCCTGCACCTATTCCAGCCTTGAGGTGTGTGGAGCGATCCTCTTCCAGTGAATTCTTGACAAGTTGACACTCCCTCAAACCACACACTCATCACACTCCTTGCCTTTGTTCACGCTATTTTCAGCCACACACTCTAGCTGGCAGCTGGTCCACAGGCGGCAACCATTACACACTACACATGTCCAGGAAAAAAAAAAAAAAAAAAAAAGAAAGAAGACAAACGGACTCTTGCCAGATCTCCAAAATTTGAAACAAGTAAGCTTTACAAAGCTCGGCTGCCTCCTGGTGGATGTAACACCGTGATCGTACTCTCCAGCATCATACAATAAGAAGCTCCATGTCCAATCTTGTTCACACGCGAGCCGCCTCGCTCAGCAGACCCGCGGCAGCAGCACCGCCCAAAGAAATCTTTCCTTGCACATCATGTAATCCTGCCAACACCTGAAGAAGTGACTGCAGGAGCGGAGGGAGGCTGGAGGGACACCCAGGGAGGAGTGAGGCTCCAATGATACTGGTTATTTCGGTGCTGCCTTTGTGTTCCCTGAAGGTTGTGGTATTTCACCGGCACCACCAAGCAGCCCCGTCCCAGGGCTACTCCTCACGCTCCGTATGACTGTATCCATGTTCACCAAGTTCTGAGATGCACCAACAGCAGCATCATTAAGCTTGCGTGACACTTGCCTGTCACTACTTGAAATGAAATGAGGAACACCGATGCACGCTCATCTTTCCTTTGCAGGTGATCAAAAGACTGAATATGAAACAGCTTATTTCGAGTGAAACATGGCAAAGGCGTCCCGCAGAGTTAAACAGTAAAACTGCGCTGTACGCCTACTGGAGAATGGACAATCTGCGGGCAGGTGGTCAGTAAACAAACTTGTGAGGAGACATGTAGAAAAGATACATTTTTTTTTTACTGACGTTAAGAACAGCGGGGAGCGAATGTAGGAACAGTGGAGGTGTGCCGGAACATAATGAGGGTGCAGAGGCAGGGGTTGAGGAGGGTGTCTGTGAGAGATGGACAAGGAAGTAAGGAAGCAGGAGAGGGAAAGGAAATGTATGTAGCATTGTGTACAGACGGACGGAAGGCTTGTACAGAGAAAAAGAAAGCACACGAAAGAGAAGAAGAGACGAGAGAGAGAGAGTAGAGAAGGAAGAGAAGACGAAGAGAGAGAGAGAGAGAGAGAGAGAGAGAGAGAGAGAGAGAGAGAGAGAGAGAGAGAGAGAGAGAGAGAGAGAGAGAGAGAGAGAGAGAGAGAGAGAGAGAGAGAGAGAGAGAGAGAGAGAGAGAGAGAGAGAGAGAGAGAGAGAGAGAGAGAGAGAGAGAGAGAGAGAGAGAGAGAGAGAGAGAGAGAGAGAGAGAGAGAGAGAGAGAGAGAGAGAGAGAGAGAGAGAGAGAGAGAGAGAGAGAGAGAGAGAGAGAGAGAGAGAGAGAGAGAGAGAGAGAGAGAGAGAGAGAGAGAGAGAGAGAGAGAGAGAGAGAGAGAGAGAGAGAGAGAGAGAGAGAGAGAGAGAGAGAGAGAGAGAGAGAGAGAGAGAGAGAGAGAGAGAGAGAGAGAGAGAGAGAGAGAGAGAGAGAGAGAGAGAGAGAGAGAGAGAGAGAGAGAGAGAGAGAGAGAGAGAGAGAGAGAGAGAGAGAGAGAGAGAGAGAGAGAGAGAGAGAGAGAGAGAGAGAGAGAGAGAGAGAGAGAGAGAGAGAGAGAGAGAGAGAGAGAGAGAGAGAGAGAGAGAGAGAGAGAGAGAGAGAGAGAGAGAGAGAGAGAGAGAGAGAGAGAGAGAGAGAGAGAGAGAGAGAGAGAGAGAGAGAGAGAGAGAGAGAGAGAGAGAGAGAGAGAGAGAGAGAGAGAGAGAGAGAGAGAGAGAGAGAGAGAGAGAGAGAGAGAGAGAGAGAGAGAGAGAGAGAGAGAGAGAGAGAGAGAGAGAGAGAGAGAGAGAGAGAGAGAGAGAGAGAGAGAGAGAGAGAGAGAGAGAGAGAGAGAGAGAGAGAGAGAGAGAGAGAGAGAGAGAGAGAGAGAGAGAGAGAGAGAGAGAGAGAGAGAGAGAGAGAGAGAGAGAGAGAGAGAGAGAGAGAGAGAGAGAGAGAGAGAGAGAGAGAGAGAGAGAGAGAGAGAGAGAGAGAGAGAGAGAGAGAGAGAGAGAGAGAGAGAGAGAGAGAGAGAGAGAGAGAGAGAGAGAGAGAGAGAGAGAGAGAGAGAGAGAGAGAGAGAGAGAGAGAGAGAGAGAGAGAGAGAGAGAGAGAGAGAGAGAGAGAGAGAGAGAGAGAGAGAGAGAGAGAGAGAGAGAGAATATGTGGAAGGAAGAGAAGTGAATCCATCTCTTTTCCATGGCATAACCTTCAAATTACAGGAACATTGCTATTATCTCTGCCTTTTTTTTTTCCTCATCTTCCTCTTCCTTTATTTCCTCGCCCTGTCCTGTCTTGTGGTCTGCATGCGCGGGAAGCCTCAGCACTGCTTCACGATTGTCCTTAACCTCTTCAGTAATGGGACGCATTTTTACCAAGAGTTTTGGGTATGATTAAACAATTCTATTGACATTAGGAAGGGTCTATAGGGGTCAGAAGATTAATGGCCAGAGTCTTCACTATTGTAATCTCCAACATAAGTTTTTGAAGCTCCACAAGAACGCCAGATATTTAGCAGAATAGATATGAAAACGCATCACGGCACAAAATTATGTATGCCGCGGTAATGTATATTTTTATGTAAAGTCATGTATATCTCCCTTTTTTATTCTTCTCTTTAAAAGTTCTTCGTTTTCTCTATCTCATCTCTTTGTTCTTTTCCATCTATCTCTTTCCTTCCTCTTCATTCTTCTCTTCCTATATATCCCCATTTTTCATTTGTCTCTTCATATGTTCTTCTCCGGTTTCTCTATTTCGACCCTTCGTTCTTTTTCATCTCTTTCTCCTCCCCCTCCTCTTAGTTCTCCTCTTCCTATATATCTCCATTCTTTCTTATTTTCTCTTCATTTGTTCTCTGTTTTCTCTATCTCATCCTTTCGTTGTCTTCCATCTCTTTCTCATCCTTTTCTTCATTCTTCTCTTCGTTTTCTGTCCTCCCTTCCTATTCCTTCTCTTCCTTGATCCTGCTTGGCGACCCCTGCATTAACTCACGGCTGCCTGCTGCGTCCCCCCGAAAGCTTAATTGCGTGTCGTACGCCTTCGAATATTCCTGTTTTGCAGCGAAGTTGTAGAGGAACCAGCGGCGGGGAGACGATGACACACACACACACACACACACACACACACACACACACACACACACACACACACACACACACACACACACACACAGCATCATCATAATTTCATCTCCACGTCAGGATCAAAAGACGAAACGATGGGATGGAATATAAAATGGGTAAAAGATACAAGCACCGGCAGAGGTAGGTAGTTTGGGCAGGTATTTTAGGGTCTGATGAGGACACACGCAACTGTCCGACCCGTCTTTGGTGTGGAGGAGGGGCACACGCGGGCAGAAGGGAGTGATTACAAGGAAGAAGCCTGGAGAGAAGAGT